>NC_134314.1:109316749-109616749 GCF_964195595.1 Calonectris borealis
GAGCTGTGTATTCTGGGATGGAGCATCTCTAGGGGAAGAGTAGCTTCTCTCTCAACTTGTTTTATAAAAGTGCTTAAAGTGCTGCCTGTTCTGTGAGTGCGTGCTTTCCTTCAGTACCTGAAGAAGAAAATAAGTTATTCGCATACAGAGCCAAAATGCAAGCTAACAGTAAAACACAGTAGTTTGAGGGAGGGGGTTCAGTCAGTGTCAGCATTCCCACCCAGCAGTGGAAGCTCATTTTATTGACACGTGCCTATCTTTAGATTCGAAGATGCTCCCAATTTTTTAGATGCCACTTGTTTTTAGATGTTTTTAGATTTTTTAGATGCTACTTGCAATGCTACAGGCTTGGGGAAGAGTGACTGAAAAGCTTCCCGGAGGAAAAGGACCTGGGGGTGCTGGTTGACAGCCGGCTGAACATGAGCCGGCAGTGTGCCCAGGTGGCCAAGAAGGCCAACGGCATCCTGGCCTGTATCGGAAATAGTGTGGCCAGCAGGAGGAGGGAGGTGATCGTGCCCCTGTACTCAGCACTGGTGAGGCCCCACCTCGAATCCTGTGTTCAGTTTTGGGCCCCTCACTACAAGAAGGACATGGAGGTGCTGGAGCGTGTCCAGAGGAGGGCAACGAAGCTGGTGAAGGGCCTGGAGCACAAGTCTTATGAGGAGCGGCTGAGGGAACTGGGGTTGTTTAGCCTGGAGAAGAGGAGGCTGAGGGGAGACCTCATCGCGCTCTACAACTACCTGAAGGGAGGTTGTAGCGAGGTGGGGGTTGGTCTCTTCTGCCAAGTAACAAGCGATAGGACGAGATGAAATGGCCTCAAGCTGCGCCAAGGGAGGTTTAGATTGGACATTAGGAGAAATTTCTTTACTGCAAGAGTGGTCAAGCCTTGGAACAGGCTGCCCAGGGAAGTGGTTGAGTCACCATCCCTGGAAATATTTAAAAGACGTGTAGATGAGGCGCTTAGGGACATGGTGTAGTGGGCATGGTGGTGTTGGGTTGACGGTTGGACTCGATGATCTTAGAGGTCTTTTCCAACCTTAATGATTCTATGATTTTGTTCCCCCCCTTTTCTTCCTACCCTCCTCACCCCCCTTACAGTAGATGGCAAAATTAAACCAATCTGAGCTGGTGACAAAGACCAAGAAATAATAGGATACGCAAGTTTTGCCCTTTCTTTGCACAGTTGTGTTTCTGCACTTTATTTTAATTGCTTTTGTGTTTTGTCAGTCAGTAGAGGTGTAGAGCTAAATGAAGCATGTTAAATTTCCAGTTATTCAGTATCTGAAGTGTTCTATGTGCTTCTCGCAGCATAGGAAATAACACTAGTTGCTCTGAAAAATGTAGCTGTCAATCCATGGAGTTGGCTTCTAGAAACTTTGCAAATTCATATGTCTGCTTAAACAAGTCTGCACACATATATAGAGTTAAAACATAGGTGGTGGGTTTTTTTCTGGAAACTGCATAAGGCTATGTCTTTTTCTTAAAGACTATGTAGATTCTGTATGTAGAGTCACCATGAAAGATGATCTGCTTGTGCTCTAGGTGGTCCTAGAGCTGTTTTGTGTTGTGCAGTCGTAGCTTCCACTGACAAAGTTCTCTTACTGTGATTGTTTTGCCTCTGCGGTTTGTCCCGGTTTTCTGTGTAGATTGGATCTTTATGTAGTCCCTTTCATTGCTATTCATGTCTGCTTTTTAACCAGTTGCACACCTTGGTTTTTCTGGATATGTTGAACAAATGTACTATAAAAGGGCTTGACGTAATATTCTGAAATGTCACAGTTCTGCTGCTGTCTGAATTGTGCTGTTTGGGAGTATTAAATCCTCGTAATAGTTTGATACGGTCAAAGTGCTCATCAAGAGAATAAGCAGGACTAGGAAAGAGATGGAAGGGAGAATGACTGGGCGGTAAGCTGCAAGTGGATCGAGTGTTTCTTTTAGAAAACTCTTCTAAAATCGGTAAGCTTAGAATTTTATGTTGCATAGCAAAGCTTTGTGGAGCGTGGTCAATCAGAAGTCACTTTGGGATTTTCAAAGGCACCTATATAAGTTGCTTAAAACTTTGGCTCTTCTAGTTTGGAAAAGCAATATGTTTATTCTATGTTATATAAAATATGATTTCATAAAATCTGTACAGAGACAGCATAAATAATGTAGATTACAGATTCTGTATCAGATATGAGAGCTTGCAGATTACTTTATTTACCCTAGTGTCAAAAATACTGATGTGTAGCGAGCAGGAACTGACACAAATAACTTGTCTGAGGACTGTGGCAGAGCTGTAATGCAGGAGCTGTAGGTTCTGATAGACCATGTTCCCCTTCAGCAGAGAGTTCAATTTATGTCTTCCTGAAGTAGTCTTTTTTGCCTGTGGTCCTCTTCTTGCATTCTATTTTTCCTCTTCCTACAGGGAGGTTTTGGCACAGTCAGAAAAAAGAAAGCTCCTACCGCTAGGACGCTGGTATGTAAGGGGGCTATGAATAGACTAGGATGTGTTGTAAGTTACTAAATTTGAACTTAACCCTAGCTTCCAGGGCAAAGTTGAAAGTCATCTATATAGACATGTACGCCTTGCAGGATCAATAGTGGGATGCTGTGGTGTTTGACCTGCTGTTCACAGTGATAACAGAAGGGTTATGCTCACCATGTGGAGCAGAGGATTTGAATATGCCACCTGGAGAGACATGCATGGGGTACCTCTTACTGACTTTGTAATGTAGTGACTTAAGACATAGCGTGCATGGTTCTGTCCTGGTGTACAAAAAGGATAATAAGCAAAATATCTTCTTACACCTGAGGAAGACAGATGTACAGTACAGTTACAGGGTGTGTCTAGTTTTCCAGAAGCTTATAATTAGAAAGGTTCGGACTAGAAACCGTTGCTGGTGTGGCATTTAATTATTTAGATATGACTGTTAACAATATACTGTTAAGATGGTCAGCAAACTGGCTATAAATCCTTGTTTCTTTTTGCTCTGGAGGGGTGGATATTTAAAGGACACTTAGGTATAGGCTGTGTGCTGTAAGGATCAGTGTACTCTGGAGAGAGCTGTGATTCTGTTCCCAACCCCATTGCTGACATGTGGTGTAACTTTGGGTAGATTACTTGTTCTCTTCCCTCTAAAGTAGAGAACTTTGATATCTGTCCCCTTTCTTTAGCTTTTTGAGATCTATGAGTGCAGAGTGATGTGTGTTTAAATGCAAGAGGAAGAGCTGCTATTTTTCTCAAGAATTTTGTCTTAAGTAATGGTGTATTTGAGTCAAAAGGAATCTGTACTTGTTTGCGAGGCATAGCTTTTTATCGGTTTCCAATTCCTAAATTGGACTCGGTGTGCTTTCAGAAAGTTAAAACTTCCAATAAAAACAATTACAACATAACACTGTATGCCAAAAAAAAATTAACTGCAAACTGATAACCTCCCTCATTTATACTTTGTATTCTAGTTCAGAGCTTGAGACCAGTGGGGAGCTCTGTTGGTTACCTGTGCAGAGCTTGATGCTGCGGAGCTGTGCATCAGACGGGGACTGACTCCGGGTGCCTCGTTCAGGGAGCTGAGCTGTAGTGGTCTCTTCTGCCCTAACCGGTGAAGTGACTCTGCGAGAGCGTAGAGCTGCTCTGCAGACCTGGGAGGAGATGTTTGTAATGTTTAGTTTTCGTTTGAAGCGCAATGTTTGGATTTGATCAGCGCAGAGCTTTAGTGTAACCTTTTTATAAATACCACTGGTTAGAGTTGTTCCATATGGATGTGGGGGATTTGTCTTTTAAAGTGATGCTGCATGCTAACACTGACAGAGGGATAACTTGGAACTAGTGAACTGTGCTTCGTGTAAGCTTGCCATAAAACCAAATAAAGGTGTAAATTCAGCTTGTAGTAGTCCTGTTTCTTAAGTATATGCTTCAAATATGGCATCTGCCTGAATCTCATATTAATCTGTGTGTTTTGTGGTCATGCTCCATTTTCATGTTAATAGTCTGTTGTCCTTGTTGCTGAATGAAAGACCCACATGCATAGGAAGTAACTTTAGTCACAGAATTTATCAGAATTATTCATGGCTTTTGAGCCGCATAGAGGATGCAGTGAAATGGCTTGTTCTAAGCACTGCCCGATGCATAAACAGAAGAAAACTCCTGGGTTTTCCTTGTCTTCTTTTGTTCTTCCTCCCTTTCTTCTTGGTAACATATATTATACCTAACATCCTATCTTTGTATTAATACAACTCTGGATTGGCCCAGTGGCCCAAATCTTTGTTGCCCAAATAGTACATTTTAAAGGCCTGCAAATGAGGTAAATGGAACATGTTTTGTCCCCCGACTGCAAATACTTATTTCCCAGGAGAAGGCACAGAATTAATTCTCAGGAGGGGGAAAGGCGAGTGAGCGGTAGCCTTAAAATCACAGCGATTGAGTTGGATCTACCTCAGTGTAATGGGAAATAACATGCGCCTGGGACAGAATTTATTAGTGTATTATGTCAAGGCGTATCAGCAGAGGAAGTGGCCTGTAATGAGGGAACGCGCTCTCCCACTAGGATCTTAATTGTGAGTGAATTATTTCTAGATCCGTGGCCAGGGTAGAAAGAGGCTCTGTTAATTCCAGGCATGTGGGCTGTGACTACGCTTTTGCATGTCCCCAGACGTTGTCCAGAAAGAAGTAAATAGAGCTGTCAGTCCAGAGCATTCACTTTGCATTGATGTATCTGTGCCTAAAATAAAGCAGACTGTGCTTACTTTTAAAGTGTCCAAGCATTCTTTTCACTCTTATGTTGTGTGTGTCAAGCCATTTATGGGGAAAATTGTTCGTAGTGGGTTTTGAACTAGCTGTCATTCGCCAAAAATGACTGCGAAGCCTTCTGAATTTTGGTGGAAAGATGCATTTGTCTGCCAAGCAGCCCACTTTTATCGTGCGTGTACTGCTATTATAACTATTAGAGAGTAAACAAGTTCCGCCTGCCCTTCAAAGGTGTTTGTTTTAAATGGCATTGGCAAACAGCTTTGTGCAAGGGTAGTTTTAAAGCAGCTTTCAGAGACTTGATGAATTCTGTTTAAGGAGGCTTGAGTCAAAGTCATGGGGCAGGACTCAAATATAGGAGTCCTTAGTTCTGTGGTAGGTTGTAGGTCAGATCTTTAAAGGCATTTCTTTTGGAGCTGCAGTGTGTGGGAGATGTGGGGAGGGGGAAGAATGAAGGATAAGCAAGGTAGATCTTCAGTTCGATTTAAAGGATGATAGCAACTTTCTCCTTTAAAAATGCAGTTTGCTCTGTGTCCTGCATGGTTAAAATTTGGGTCAGCTGCAACCCAAGGAATCCAGCTAATGAAAGTATGTCTAGGCAGGGGCCTGGAGATCTGGTATCAAAGGAACTGGTGGGGAGGTGTGTGATGGAACTGAAAAAGGCCATGAGTGAAAGGATCACATGAAAGGGTTGGTATGGCAACACACGTAAAAAGAAATGGAAAAATCTGTAAAAGATCAGTTACAGAACAGCTTAATGAATAATACTTATTTTGAAGTTAGTCTACTGCTGATTTATGGCCACAGAACAAATGTGCTGAGTACCTGGTCATCTGTATCTTGTTTGTGGTGTTTATTATTTTTTATTTCATACTGTTGTCACACTCACTCTGATGGTGTGGGTGGCTATAACACTGACTCCAGGGTTATAGTCCTTGATTAGATACAACTAAGATAACAGTGATTGTGATAGTGGATAATAGGAAGGAGGAGGAGGCATAGAGACTGTTTCCTTTGGAAATGTGGTATTTAATTATCTGCCTTACTACCTGTCCAGCCTAATGTTTTTCATTTTTGTCTCATTTATTTAAAAGAAAAGTTGGAGATAAAGAAGGCAGTTAAAACTTCTGCAGACCTGAGAGGGGGAATATGGGCTACTGTAAAACTGCTGGGGTTTTGGTGGGGTTTTTTTTGGTTGGCGGTTTGTTTTTTTCAGTTGTGTGTTCTGTTTTTTTGTTTGTTTGTTTTTTTGGTGGTTTTTTTTTGTGTTTTGTTTTGTTTTTTAATTATTCAACAGTAGATGAGTGTTTTTCTTAGGTGGATAACAAACTGTTGATGGTAGAAGTAATTCCCTTACATTGAAAGAGGCTGCGTTGTCATGCACGGAAAACTTTCAGAAATATTTCTCGTATATTTCTGTATGATTAGAAGTCTCCTTGTGTTTAAACTTGGTCTGTCCTATATATATGTGTGTATACGCATGTGTATGTGTGTATATGAGTAAGGTTTTTGACTGTACAAGTGTCTGGGAAAAAAGCACGTGGAGTCAGAAGCTGGTGTGTGTGTCTGTAGGAGCACATGTCAACATGTGGAAAAGAAGGGGAATGAATGGAGGGATATGTTTTGAAAACAGCACAAATATGAGAATTTATCTGTTGCCTGTTGTGAGGTTTTGTGTTTCTGTTACTGGCCTCTGATGCGCTGAGTGTCTCGCTATACTTGCTTAAACCTTCAGTCCAGTAGTCTGGCGTGTTGAAGAAGGGAGGAGATGCGCTGCAGTTAGTCACTGGAGGACAGTGCCTTGTGAGGCAGGTGGTCGTTGCACATAGGAGCATCCCAGGCATTGATTTAGTTTTGTCTTTACAACAGGGTTTAAAATCTGGTGCAATGTCAGGAGATGGTTTGCCTGCCGATGTGGCGTCTAACTTATACAAGCCTCTCTACCTGCTGTGTGGACCTTGTCTGGTGCCTGAGGATGACTTGGCTCTAGCCTCCTCGTGCTAGAAGGTGTGGGTGTTTTCCAGAGATTCCTTCAACTGTGAGAAGTTTACTGAGCAAAAACTGTGACCCTGCCTATTCTTGGAAAATAGCTAATGATTGACATTTGTCAGCCCTCGTCAATCCAGGTTAGCAGGCACTCTGGCAGCTTGTGTAGACATGACTGACTTGTCCATACGCCATGCCGGCAGTGCCCTACTTTGTTAGTGCTAGATAATGAGTACTCAGAAGACAAGTCAAGTGTGATATAGACTTCATACACTTGGACCAGTTCTGTTTGAAACCACTCCTTAAATCTGTTTTAGATAGAGCTTGCTTACACTGTTTATTTATTGATTTAGTAGTGGTATGAATAGAACTTGCCGTAGGGGGAAAAAAAAAATCCCTTGCCTGCTGTCTGCAGTGGGTAATAACACAAATGTTATTGTTGGGGATAAGTTGCAGTCGTCTTGGAAGTGCGTGCTTCCTCTCTCTTTCAATTTTCATGTCTCTTCTTCATGCTTATTGCTTTTTCATTGAAGAAAAAAGGTAAAAAGGCAATTTTCCTAATTCTTGGTTATTTTTTATATGTAGTCTTTTCCCTTCTTGATTATCTAGCATGTATTTTCTTTCATGCTTTCCCCTTCTGGTTGTGATAACCTCATTAGTCTCTGCTTTCTGTGTCCTTCGCAGGATAGTTAACCAGTGTGTCCTGCTAAATGTAAGGTCCACAAAACTAGATAACCTGGGATTTTTTTCCACTTGAGGAAAATGCTTCCAGTGTCAGTTCAGTTCTCATTGCAGTTGTTAGCTCCCACCTTCATATTGCTTGATGATGGGTACAGACATTACCTGAATGTTTTCTTGCTCCTGATGCCTATTGCCAAAGGATTAATCATTGCAGTATAGTCATTTTTGTTTCCTCTGCTTTTTCCTGACTGTGCTTTGTTAAAGGTGTACAAAAGATGAGGAACTGGAAGGAGATGGCTTACAGACACAGTTCTGTTGCAGGAGTATGGTCTTGCTTCTGAAAATATGTTCCTCCTTCTCAACCTTTATCTGTTGGTGACTCTCCTTGGGTTTGACCTCTGAAGTCCTTATTGAGCCATGCCTTGCCTTTGGGTCTGTGAGCTACCTGCAGAGAACCTGAAAGATCATTGAAAACAGCCTGTCAGTTGCCTGTAGGCTTGTATTTCCTACGCAGAGGCCGGTGTTTCAGTAAGGTGCTAGGATAAATGGCCCGTTATAGTAGCCTGTCCTTTGGCAGCACTGCATAGGAGCATGTTGCTGATGCTTCTGAGCTAACAAACCACTTGCATGGTACCTGGGTGGTTATAACTGCTGTGCAGAGGAAAGCGGGGGTGACAGCATGGAAGTCAGAAGGATTTTGGTAGCAGTGTGCCCAGTGCTGTCTTTTATAGCCAAAGCTGTAAAGGGCAATTGGTCTCCTTTGCTTGTTGTTATATTTAGCAATGGAGGATTGAGCCCGCATTGTGCAATGTATGTTTTCCATTTGTGGTTGCATTAGCTTCCCTGAAATTTTGTTGGAAGATTTATTTTTTTTTTAAAATGCACATTTAGCCTATCAACTGTCACTTCAAGATAAGTCCTTCAGCTGGTTTTGGGTGAAAGGAGGATATGATTTTTAGTATCGTTGGTTAGAAAGAATCCATGTTAAATGTGGATGTTTTCGTGTGGGTTGTCCAAGTATACACCAATCTGTATTGCATTACCTTTTGTTGCCCTTCTTGGGAGGGCGGGAATGAACTTTTCACATTCAAGTTTTCCTACGCTTCTAATACTTGCGATTACAAAAGCACTTTATTCTTAGTAGTGGCAACTTTTGAATGGTCTCATTTCAGCTAGGACAGTACTGTGTTGTTGGCTGGTTTCTTTGCCTGACTCTGAATTGCAGGGACCTTCTGCAAATCCTTTGAGTGAGATCCATGTGGAAATTTCCAATGTGAAGATGTGGGGGGAAAAAAACACCTCCTGTTGACAGAACACATTTCCTTAGACGACAGGCAGCTTTCAAGTTTAAAAGTGCATTATACAACGTTAAAACCAACCCTAGTGATTAAACTCTGGAGAGATTCAGGAGTAACACTTCTTACAGGTCTGGAGCATGTGGATAGGTCTTGTAAAGATAACCACAGAATAATGACCTGGGTAGGCTTCATTTTTTATTTTTACAGCTAACCCATTAAGCCCCAATTCGTTGTGAACACTTGACTGTCCTTCTAACAACTGTACTTAAAGCATGTAACATATAATATGCAATTCCTGGCTACAGCGATTGTTCCTGATTTTGATCACTGATTAACAGTTGTTGAACAAATATTCCAGTAATTGGGGTTTACCTTGCATTTGCATAATAATGTGTTTCTGAAACTCAGCTGCAGTCCATGCATCTCCTGTGTGATTGCAGCAAAATTGTGTACTTACCCAGAAATTCAGCTATAGCAGTCCATACTTCTCCTGCATGACTGGTAGAGCAGACATGTTTGGGAGACAGGCTTTGTGTTTCCCAAGGAGGTAACTGGATCCAGTTGCTTGTGATCTGCAGCAGGGTGTAATGCCGTGTGTACTTTTGACTCAGGATCACTTGTACCACTTCAGTGTATTAATGTTTATAGTTGTAGTGCATATGTGGGTGTTGACAGGTTATCTTCTAAAAATGAATTGGTACCTGTGTACCTACCTAGGAAATAACTTAAATATGTGGCCTTAGACTCGTGCTCGGTACCTATCGCAGCCAGAACATTTTTTTTCTCCAAGTCATTACAGGAATGCTGTATGAGTAAGGTTGAACCTCAGTCAGCATCTTGTACCAACTGCATGCCTCTTTCTTCTGTGTCAGTAAAGGTGGGAGGACGTGCAACTGAGCCGCCCTGGAACTGTGACCCTGACTGTGCTTTAAAGATGTGGGAGATGAGTGAAATAAGCAGGTGAAAATCTCCCTTGCAAAATGGTTTTGGCACCCCAGCCACTCCTGATTTTCTTTTACGTGAACCACAGTGATGTAGGAGAGCCGGTGTCCTGACCTTGGTTCTAGGCTGAGATAAAGGAGTTAGTTGGACTCGATGATCTTGGAGGTCTTTTCCAACCTTAATGATTCTATGATTTTACGAGTCGGTGGAACTTGGTTCTTCTCAGACACACTCCGTCCTGCATCCTTCCTGTATGTGAAGACACTGAAATTGCACAGACTGTTATGAATCTGAGATGGAGTGCCTCTGGAACAGGAAGGGGGACTGGGTCAAAAATTTAACACAGTAGTGCAGTACTTTGCAAATGCTGTGGTAGGTGGGTGTTCTGAGCGTACTTAAGTTTCCAATTAAAAGTAGCAAGAGTGAGCTACAAGTTGGGGACTGAGCAGACTACTCTTGGAGGACAGACAAAGCTTACTGATTGGTGTGGGGGTGAAGAAATTTGGCTATGTAAAATAAGCTGGCATAGCTCCAGGGCAGGAATGGGATGTGACAGTTGTCAGTGCACTTCATGTGCTATCAGGCACTGAGAATATGTTCCAGGGCCTGATAATAATTAAAGGTCAAATGCTAATGCTTTTAATCCTTTCAAACATCTGGAAGGAATTAAGACCATCTTTGCAGTGTTACTGACATTTACCTGTCTTTGCTTCCCCTGGTCAATAGTAACTTGAATATTTGTGAGGAATCCTGGAATGTTATCCTAACTCATGAACAGTCATAAGGAGAGTTCTCGCTTTGCCTAGTAAGGTCCGCTAACTAGCTGTCATTCAAGCTGGCCTGTGTGCTGTCTGAGCTGCAAACAAGTTCCCATGGTGGCTGGTTGCCAAAGCGGAAGGAGATTGTCTGGGATATACTACTGGCTCTTAGGTGGCTTGAAACTGGTTGCAAACTTGTTCCTTGACCTCTTGCTTTTTTCTTCCCTCCCCCCTTTCTTTTTCATCTTTCAGCACGGAAAGACATCAGTCATGGCGGGTGATGTCATCATGGTCATGAGAGGCTTGACAAAGCTTAGTAAAGCAATCCTAGAAACCCAAGCAGGACAGCTTCAGCAGGTGCTCCTTGGGGGCGATGCAGTTACCATTGCAAGGACTCTCCAGGCCACTGCTGAAGAACAGTTCAGTTCTGCCTTGGGGAAAATGCAGGTAAGCAAAGCTCTTTGTGCACAGTTTAGTCTGATGTTTTGCTTTTCTCCAGGTACTTCGTGGGTTTGTGAGAGTGGCTAGGAATTTGCATCGTGAACTAGAACCTAGCTCTGAAATGCTGGATCGATAATATAGATGTTGCAATGCTCTGGGAATTCTCCAGGATTTCTGTGGTGTGCAGTAGGTGCTTGGACAGGAATGGGAGGGGAATGTGAATGCAGAGTATTTCTGTTTCTGTTACTGAGTGTTTAAGACATGCTTAAAATGAAAAGTGTGGCGTTCACCTCATCTTGTCAAAGATCAAGCTCTTGCTAAGATTGGCCAGCAGCTTTGTTATTTAAAGTGTCCTTTAATCTCCAGTCATTGATCTACCTCTCCTTTGACTAAGTGAACGAGCTCTTCTAGAGTGAATTGGATTTATCTCAGTGGTGCTTCCTTTCTTGACAGAATTGGTGCATGGGATGTTTTTTCAGAATGGCTCAGGGTCAGGTGTTTGCATGTTCATCACTTACAGCCCAGGCTGGATTTTCAGAACTGATTTTCAAATGAGGAATGTAAGGAAAGCCAAACTTTTTTTTTTTTAAGCAGCAGCTTTTGTTGCCAGACATGGGGATGGATTTATAAGAGCTTCACATTTGCTGTGTTGCCATCTCTTGAAAACATGGGGCTTGTCTGAGGAAAAGAACTTCTCTTAATGAAAAATGATCGTCCTTTATCATCCTTTGGAAGGACAGCATAGCTCAGATCATCATTTTTGAAGCAGAAACTAATGAGTGAGGTTTTGGTGTTTTTTTTAATGCAACGAGCTTAGACCATCATGGCAGTCTGTAGCTTCAGTCCTAGAATCTGGGCCTGTGTTTCCTTGGTTCTATTGAAGGTTGCAGTAGAAATACCCTAAGTGTGCTTGTTTGAGGATAGTGTGTCTTGCCTTTGTCCTCCTTTTGCATCCAAGAAGAGAGAGAGAGATGATGTTCTCTTGTTTCTGTGCACGTTTGCACAAGAGAGGCCCCACAAGCACACCTGCAGAACACTTGCCCTGCGTTCTGTGAGTGAGTTGCATGAGAAGCTGCTGCCAAAGCAGGGCTCGGTGAAAAACCCGTAGTGTGAAGCTACAACATTTTCTGTTTTGAAGAGAGGAAAGCTTTTATGTTAAGTGACTATATTTCAGTTCTCTAGATTTGTGGCAGGGTTTTGGCTGTCTGACATGCTTTTTAAAATTTAAGTATGGAAGTAGATAGGCCTTCTTGCTTGAAATCATCAGTCAGTGTTGTGGCCACAGTCCTCATGTGTAAACAGATTTCTCCTCTCCCCCCCCGCTGTGATGATGAGGTTCAGAATAGCATGAGACCTGCTGAATAACAGGAAAGACCATGTTCTGTTTTTTGCTGTAAGGAAGGGAAATGTAATTAGTGTTTAGGAAAAAGTCTAAAATATGCTGCCTGCTTGCCTGACCACAGCAGGATTTAAAATCGTGTTGATTGGCTGTAATAGTCATCAGTTCTTCCACGGTATTGCTGCTGCTGCGATGGGTAACTAGAATATGCCAAGTAACAAGTAAATAGAGGAGATAATGCTCTGCTACTGACTTTATATATTTGGTTTTTTTCTACATTGAAAAGTGGTGAGAAATATCTGGCCTTAGTGGGGCAGCTCTTGCAGGTCAGGACAGAACAGAAAAGACTGTCAGGAGAAGCTTGCCTTGAGTCTTCCTGTGCCTGATGCTGCTATCCTTGCTTCAAGCACAGAATTTTATTTGTTTGTTTTGGGATGACAACAAACCATGCCATAGTTTGTGGTTGAATAATGAAATGTGTTTTGCAGTTCATGATGTCATGGCCATGGAAGGCTGAGCTTACTTTGCCTATAAGTAGGTATCTGGTATTTCTTTGGGTAGCTTTGGACTTGAAACTGCTGACATTGCATGATTAGGGACAGGATGAGAGGAGGGAGCATGGTAGGGCTAAGAAATGAATATTACGAGGTTTAGCTTTTTGTTATCCCTCCTAAGTGTATCTTATGTGATATTGCAGTTCCCATCACTTGTTGTTTCTGAGCAGCGTATTGCTTCTAGTGAACTCCACAATTAGTGACCTTTCCTGGCAGTGTATGTAGAACAAGGTGTCTCCAGTTATGGGTATTTGAGAAGCTGTTAACAAATTTGTCCCATCAGTGGGGTTGAAAGACTGCCAGTGATCCCAGGTGTCCTCAGTGTCTCTTCCTTTTTCCTGTCTCTTACTGTGAATGTCTGCAGTGCCAGAGTCTCTACAAATTACTTACTATGGAGACATGACAGCCTAGCTGCATGCCTATCTCTGAGGACCACAGATGGGTAGGGAGTGGGTTTTAAGTTCTTTTCTTAAAGTATTTCTATTATTGTTCGCAGGAACTAGGAAAACAGCAGGAGAACTTAACTGATCTCAGTGAGGATTTTGGGAAAGACTATGACTTCTCAGCCCGAGAGCCATCAGATGCTCAAATGGACTTCTCCACTGCCCCCGGCAAGCCTCACGAACACAGCGGTGAAGGCCCTGCTTACTCTTACACTATGAATGGACCTTATAGAAGTGTTGGTGAGACTGGAGATTCTGGCATGGGTCAGAAGCCTTTCCCTCCCAAAATGGATGCAAGGTTATTTGGAGGCTTTAGGGACCCTGGAAATCCTTTTGCTGCTGCCTTTGGACAAAATAGGGCTTTTCACCAAGACCATTCCTCTGTTAGTGGATTAACAGCTGAAGATATTGATAAAGCCAGACAGGCCAAAACAGGTTCAGAGCAGAAACCCTACAAACAGATGGTATGTTATTTTTAAAATTAAGGATTCTCAGTACTATGGTTTCTAGACTGGGTTGTCCTTACTCACCTTCTCCTGTGTTTCTCTTGTTTCTTCCTCTTCTGCTGTTCCCTTTTGTGGAGGCAAAAGAGGGAAGTGTCAGTGCTCACTAACTCTGATCTCTGTGATATTTATTCTGTCAATAGCTTTTCAGGCTCTCCTTTCACACCTGCCCCCTCTATATTGGATATTCTGATGTGAGAAGATGTTTAAAAAGCATACATAGGGTTAGACTTCAGTTTTATATTAACAGGAGCTCTCCTTTCATTCACTAGACTATGAGGATTTGATGTATTTATTGATGCATGTTACAGTAATGAAGGGTCTGTATTTCATCCCAGTTTTTGGGGTGAAATGTTGAGCAGGTGAGGACAGCTGTAGGCTACAAAGGTTTGAAGACTGACCTAAAGAGTCTGTCTTCTCCTTGAAGGGCCCTTTTCCCTTTAGCTAGTTGTTTTTTTATGGCTGTGAAGAATGAATTGGACCTAAGCTCCTCTCGGTGAAGGCTGTGGCTTCCTGTACTGTGTCTTGCAGTCCTTCTAGAGGTGGAGGGAATGTTGCCCTGAGCATTAGTGGATTGGAGAGTAGCATAGCAGTTGTTGCTTTAGTGCTTCATGCCCTTGTGTGAGACAGCGCAGAAAGCCCACAGCAGAATTCATAGTGGAGATACTTGCCTTCTGCCTCCTTCCCCAAACCCAGTATCAGATGCTACTGTGGGTTCACTCACTCAGGATATTGCTTTGATGAAACTGTATGCTTTTGCTGCTCCAGCTGTTGTGCGTGGGGGAATTATCTACAATACTGTGAACCTGATAACCTTCCATGAGTTTTAATTCCATGTGTGCAAGGGAGTGTGGGTTGGCAATTACGCTGCTTCTCCAAGTTCAAAATATAAGGGTTGCTGAGGTGAAAGTGAAAATGGGGTTTTTAAACATGGTTGTCATCTCGTCTACCTTTCCCACCCTCTTGTCCACTCCTCCGCTTAGTGTGTGTTTCAGTTCATGGTGTGTCTGTTCTGCAGTGTGTTCACTTGAAACTCTCTCAACATATATAAGGCTCAGTGTTCAAGAAAAGCTTTCTGTAGCACAGAGTTGTTCAAGTGCTTTCAAAGTTGCACTCTGAATTTGCAGGTATCTGACCATATGCCCAGTTCATTTGTGGATTTCTTTTTGTTTTGTTTTCCTTTCCCCGTCTTTCTGCTGCAGCTCAGTGAGCGGGCCCGGGAGAGGAAGGTTCCTGTCACAAGGATCGGACGGCTCGCCAACTTTGGAGGTCAGTTTGCACACCCACATTTGCGAAGTCACTACGCTTGCACGTACTGATTAATGGCTGGCTATGATAGTGCTCCTGCTGAAGCATTAGTTGGTTCTATTTTCTAGTTAAGCTTGCTAATAGCAAAGTGCTTTCCGACAAACAGCTAGTTAGCTCAGAGCTTGATTTGGGCTTTTTCATTACAATTATGGATTTAGTCAGAAGGAAGTTATGCTTTGAATCCTGTCTTCTGTCACTCTTCTATCATATCTAACAGCTACTGTGATAGTATGGCAAAGAAAAAATCTCCCCACCTAAACAGACCTTTCAGACGCATTCAGCAAGCTACCTGTAAGCAAGAACTACAGAGTTGGCATGGGTTTTCATTTGTCTTAAGATGGCAGGCTGATATATTCCTGGAGCTTAGTTTTTGTATATCTGTTCTGAAATGGAAAAAAAAAGTCACTCAAGAGTGTAGGGCAAATGATTTGGGAGTCCATAGTAGAACTGCACATCTTCATGGTAACATGTATTGGGCTGTTGCTGTTCTAATGAGAGGGGGAGAGTGAGGTGCTGGTTGTTCTCCAGCCTATACAGATACCCTGGTCCTGCATATGTGATTTCACTTTATTGAGGAAACTCTCTTTCTAGTCATTACAGTATGCTGTTACTGTCAAGCATAGACAGCTGGAGCAGCTGTTGCTTTAAATAATTTTTTTTCCCGAACTTATCCTTGCTACTTCTCTGAACAGTGGTTAAATATAAAACATATCCTTTTGGTATTGATTTTTGGGGGTGGGGAGATGATAATAGTCAAGGTTTGATTTACTTGGCCATTGCTTATAAACCATTTTCTCCCAGGAAGGATGTAAAGTCTGAGCTGTAAGATCAAGCTAGCTGAAACCTATGTGAATTTTATTTGCAGAAGGGGACTTACTATATTAAAAAGCAGGTAAATATCTTCAGTAATATTAACAGATGGTGCTTATCTAATGTCTTATATCCAAAGTTGTCAAAGGACTTAACGTGTTCCTGAGAAAAAGGGAACTATCACAGTATTGCAGGTGGAAAAGATGATCACAGCTAGTCTTACTTAGCTAATTATTAGATGAGTAGTCTCTCTGTTGTTTTTTGGTTTTTTTTTTTTTTTGACTGTAGTGCTTTGAGATGATAGTAGCCTATCTAGGTTGTGAACAGTGTCTCCCAAGTAGCATGTTAGGTCCTTGTGGCTCTTGTGATTCTTTTCCACAAAATTTGACAGAGCACATGTGCAAAGTAGACACCCTTGTCTACAGATCCCAGAAGAAAGAAAAATAGCCTCTTGAATGTAATTCAGATCAACTCTTATATAAAAAAACAATTATTCGTCCTCTGTGTGTCTCTTTGTCAGAGTAGTATGCACACTAGGAGGAGTTGGGGGCAGGGACTGATTCTATGCAGTGCAGGAATTAACAGCAAGTGAATTTTGTGGTAACATAAGGTTTTAATGCTGGTCAGATCTCTTTAATGCTGTAGTTCATTGCAGGCGCTCTGGCTTCTCAGCATGCTTAGTGTTCCTTAAAGAGAAGCGGGATTCATGATCTGCTTTTTGGAGTAACAAGGCATCACTTTACAACTCACTTGACTTCTTTGTTTTTAAGCTCTAGTAGCATACGGGTCTCCGTGCTAATCTAGCCTTGATTTTTATGGAAGGTGTCACAGCACTTTTAACTGTCATCTTCTGAATTTATCTGTGGCTGCTTGCTGACAGCTGGTGGATGTGAAGTGGCATATGATCAAATTTGCTGTGAACTTTGAGTTCCAGCGCTGTTGCTGTACGCTCCAGCTCTTGGCACCCAAGGCTGTTGCATGAGGAAAGGCTGACTCATGCTTCAAGGGGAAATATAACTAACTACCTGTCTTCTCCTAACCTCAGGTTAAAAAACAAAACAAAAAACCCCCACCAAACCAAAACCACAAAGGGAGAGTAAGAAAGAGATTGTTTATAAGCAGCATCCCCAGTCATATCTCTGTGTGTCATCTATTTTTTTGGCTTTGCCCTTCCAGTTCTCTGTTTTGTGTGATTGAAATTGCTGGCAAGACAGAGCTCTTGCTTTTAGGCTGCTTTTGGGGGGACATTGTGTTGCAAAAACGGCATTCAGATTCTCCAGTCTCTGCAATCTCTTGTTAGCATTCATTGCTTATCTTTCCCTCTGAATTTTTCCTTGCAACAGCAAGGAGAAATAGTACTGTCAGTACACTGGCTAACAAACAACAGATGTGGCCTATAGGTAGTTTTTTTCCAGTTTAAGAAATACCTTGGTAATATTTTGGTAGGCTGGATATGCTTGAAGGAGGCTTCTGAGGGTGTGGTGAGTCTGAAGTAGTATGGGCAGCCCCACGTGGGAAGGACTACCTGTAAGGAACACTTCTTAACGCTCAGATCTTGATCCAGGCTGATACGAGCTTTTAAACAGCCTCTAGAACTGCATAGAAAGAGGGACTCCATTGGTAGTGAGGAGCAGCTCCTGCTTGCTATTTGCTCCAAGTTTAGAGTGTTTTTTCTGACCTGCACATGGCCTTGAGAGAGCCCGTGCAATTGTGAAACCCCATCACCTAATTCTAATGTGGCTTTTCCTGACTAGCTCTTATCTGATGAGAAATGTTCTTCTCAAATTGCATCTTTATGAAGCATTTTAAATGCTTAAACCAGGAAACATTAGCTGATGGCAAGAGCTGTGGTATACCATTCACTTTTACCTGTTTTTGGTTCTTCTGAAGTTGTTGGTGAGCTTTGGCTTACGATTGACTGTTTTCCTCCTAGATTGTGAGCAGGGGAAAGTAGTACTTGTGTGCCTCTCCTAGCTACCTGCTGTCCTCACTGGCAGTCCTTTCTGGGTATTATTCTCAGGAGTGATGCAAGAGGTAACGTGTACAATTTTTAAAAATGTCTGCAAGCTGAAGAGCGAGGCTGATTTAAGGGAGTCTCAGAGGGCAGAGGAGGCAGTTTCCAACTGAGGTGAGAATTGATTTTACTTTCCTCAGATCCAACCCAATTTAATGGTGGTTTTTTTTTTTTTAGAGAAGGCAAGATAAGCTTGAAGTAAACTAAGTGTTTCAAAGCTCAGTGGTAGGTGAGTTGGAAGTTCCCTGTGCCTGCACAGTGCGTGTTCTCTCTTGTGCACTTTCTCTTGTCTTGCCTTTTCAATGGAGGTCAGAAACAAGGTGTAGGATGATTTAATGAGTCTCCAGTTATGTTATTGAGTTTTGGGAGCACCTGCTGCAGCTGAGGGATGACGGTTAACAGCTGGAAGGAGCCCTTTTGCAGGGGATGTCACTGTTCACCTGTGGAATAGTAATGACCCAGCTCTGTCCTTGCTTCCTAGGACATTGAAATGATCAGAATTAAATAGGGGATAGCAGGGTTGGAGAGGGTGATTATTTCCTGCTCTACCAGCTGCCCTCTTCACATTGCCTTGAAAATAATTAAGGGCAGGAGGCTGCTGCATATGAGGGAGTGTAGCTTAGAGCAAGTAAGCTTTTCGTGGGCAATTTGTTTCTTGTGGGCTTCATTTGAAGACCCCAGGAAATCATTGTGGGAAATAAAATGGTTGAGGTGGATTCTTCCCCTACCACCTCCACAGCAGTCAAACTAGCATTTGACTCTGACTTTTCTTGGTAGGATAAACCCCACTTTTTTCTTTTTTTCCATATTAGAAGAATATCATTTCATACTTGGACGAGATGCAAGGATGTTGAGTAGGTCAAAAGCAGAGTTCATGTAACTATGCCTGGGGTTCAGATAGCTGAATTCCCATGCTGTTGGCATGATCCCATTCACGCTTGAATCATTCCTCCTCCTGTCTTTGCATGTTTTTTGTTGTCCCCCTAATGTTACAGGCAATGTTGATCTCTCAGCTGTGGTGTCAGGACACTCTGGTGGGTGATGGACAAATTAGTAACAGGAGGCAGAAATACTTGGACTGCAGAGTTTGCCTGGCTTGTCACCTCTTTTGGGAGCAAAGAACATTTTGCTGGGAAGATTGAAGATCATTTTCTCCAACGCTTACATGTAATGCTGAGCTAATGTTTCTCTGTAATCAGCACAAGATCCTCTACTGAATTTCTTTGTCCTTTATATGTATTTTTGTATGCTTCTTGCAGCAGCTGGAGTGACTGCTGGTAGCTGTATTTATAGTACTAAATATCATCCTTGATTTTTATTTGTGGGGTTTTTTTTATATTTTTCTTCACAGGATTGGAATTGGTAAAACAGATTTTTCTGCAGTTTTTTGTTCCATGCTTGTTTTGTAGCCTGATGGGTCATCAGTTCCACCCACACAGTTTTTGATCTTTTCTTTATTTCCATTCTCCCTTCCTTGCATCATTTGACTTTTCTAAACAGTTTCTGTCTCCCTTAATCATATTCCTGGTTTGTGAGTTTATTATTTTAATGATATAATAAGATCCTTTTGCAGTAAAAAGAAAATTCAGGAAGCTTGCAGTGCATTCTAGATCTAATGTGATTGTAGCAATTTTGGAAAAAAAAAAAGCACTAGCCTCTTGAGATAGGTTATTAAAGTATATACAGGACTGACAACTACAGGATTCAGATTGTCACGTGAGTGACAAGTGAATGTGGCTTTCTTCTGGTGAGCATTTAATGCTCAGAAAGCTAGTGGAAATCGATGCACAACTGTCCGCAGCTTGCAACGTGTTCTGTGTGGTGCTTGCAGTGTTGACGTGACTGAAACCAGGGCACAGGCTGCTCCAGGGGAGAGTCTCGCCCACCCCTGTGCTTAGCAGGCTGAGCAGAGTGATAACAGCCCATTCAGTCTCCTGTTTGTTTTGTTGTGTCAGTTGCTGAGCAAGAGGATTCTTCCTGAACAAAACTGATTCCAGATCATCTCTTGATGGGCTTGGTTTGAAGTGTAACGGGTGCTGGAGATGCCTGGAAAATGTCTGAAGAGTCACTCTGCTGGTATAACACCAAGTGGCATTTTCCAGGCCTGTAATAATCTGTCTGCATAAAGTGCAAAATGCAGGAGCGTGACTTTCTAGAGGTGCTTGAGGATGTTATTTTCCAAGGTGCTGAACCATGGCTGTTCAGTGATGCTGAAAATTATCCCAAAATGATTAATCTTGGAGGAAGTACTCATCTTGCAGACAAGGAAAATGAAGGGTGTCAGGAGTGACTTGTGCAAGGTCAGTAGACTGGTGCCCCAGAGGAAGAGAGTGCTTTTCTGCAGCTGTGCAGGTTCTTTGGAGGGATGACTTGTTCCTGGTAACAGGTGAACGGCTGGCAGCATGTGGTGGGTTGATGTGGGCTGGCAGGTAAGCCCCATGCAGCCGCTCACTTGGTCCTTCCACAGCAGGATGGAATAGAAAGAGCAAAAGCAAGAAAACTTGGGAGTTGAGATAAAGACAGTTTAATAGGTGAAGCAAAGCTCCATGTGCAAGCAAAGCAGCAAGAGGAATTCCTTCACTACTCCCTATCGGCAGGCAGATGTCCAGCCACTTCCTGGGAAGCAGGGCCTCAGCATCTTTTGCAGTTACTTGGGAAGGCAAACACCATAACCCCAAACGTCCCCCCCCTTCATCCTCCTTTCTCCAAGCTTTTACTGCTGAGCATGATGTTACATGGTATGGATATCCCTTTGATTGATTTGAATCAGCTGTCCTGGCTGTGTCCCCTCCCAGCCTCTTGCCCACCCCCAGCCTACTCACTGCAGGGGCAGAGTGGGAAAAAGAAAAAGCCTTGATGCTGTGCAAACACTGTCCAGCAACAGCTGAAACATTGGTGTGTTATCAACATTTGTGGTCACAAATCCAACACACAGCATGACACAGGCTGCTATGAAGAAAATTAACTCCTATCTCAGCCAGACCCAATACACAGGCATTATTTGTGTTCAAATAACACGAGCCTAGACCGCAGCCTTTCAGATGGGTGGGTGTGCAGAAGAGGTCTGGAAAACAAATTTGAGTGGCATTTCAGGAAATGAGTGGTGTGGCTTTGAGCCCTCCTGTCTAGTACTTGCTTTCTGAACCCTAGAGCGTTAGTCTGGTTTGTAAGATGACGAAAGGTGAAGTTTTCCACACTGGTTTTTGTTATGTGAGCTGTTTGTGCTCCAAATGCCACAGTGAATGACATTCAAGTTGGTAAAAGAGAAGGTAATACGTTCCTGAAGTTCAGGGTCAGAGTGATCCCTAGCACTGGTGTTAGTGGATGGAGTTAGAGCCATGAGGAATTTAGCCCATTATTTAATTCCCTAATTTCATAGTTCTTCTGATAATAACTTGGTAAGAACAAAGGTATGACGTGAGCAACTGAGACTTCTGAAAAGTGGCAGCTTTTTCTAAGCCCTGGACATTCAGGGAAAGGGCCAAGTTTTGGCGTTGCTTTGGTGAGAAATAAAACTTTGAATTGTCACCTGTTTCTTGGTGATAGAAGGTTACGTATACAGCTGACTTCAATTTTGCAGGCTTGATTGCTAAGAAGCAGCAGACACCCAAGGTGGACGTGATCCTGCATAGTCCCAAGAGTATTATCTACCCTTCTGCTACCATATGTAGAGCAGGGCTGCATATGCCCTGAGATGTTTCCAGGTAGTTATTGAACATTTGAGGTAGGAATGCTGCATTGCATTTTCATGTAATGCCCTGAGCTAAATATCCTGCTGTGCACTGTGATTGTAGTGTGAAGATGCTTGAAGCCTTTGTTTAAACTTCAGATCTTTAAACTTTAGCAGCTGTTTAACAGTGGACTTGCTTATGCCTGGTTTTAGTTTATTTGAAACCGTTGTTGACTAATGATTGGAGTTCATTTTCTAGCAAATTGGACAGAATGGAGCAGTAAGCAAATTCTAAGAGGAGCTATTATAACAGAAGCCCTTTTTCTAGCATAGTCTATAATATGGTTTAGTTCAGATGCTCAACTGTGTATGGCCGTGAGAGGGGAGGTGTGACACACACTTGTTTGGAGTCTGAACTTGCCTGCACTGATGTAAAACACAAGCTGCTTTGGAGCATGCTAGAACTTCTCCAACTTTACTCTGGAAGGCAGGGTAGAATCTGGTTCCTAGTCTTTCGTTTGCCTTTGAAGTGGTTTATATCTTAATGATGAAGAGAGATTAGAAACCTCCAGTATGTTCTATTTTAGGTACAGGCAGTAAGTCTCAGTAGTGAATGTAGAGCCTTTAGAAGGAGATGCAACGTATTTAATTCGGAACCAATTACTGCCAGCCCAGTTCAGCCTAGTTCTGATAATGACCAAGCTGATTTCTGATGGGGAGCATTGCTTTGGAGGTGGTGAAAGTGGGATCAAGGCCAACAGAAGTGCTCCGTGAGTGGTATTCAGTCTAGAAAATGACATTTTGTTGATGACATATCTGTCTTCGTTGGCTTCCTGTCTGACTCTCAGTACTTTCTGCTCCAAGTTACTGTCTCTCCTGTGGAATCTGTTTGGAGATGACTGTGTATCAGCATTTTAATAGATACTATTTATGCAAAGAGACTTTTCAAGAGCTTCTTTCCTGTGGAGTCTAGGGATATTTTTCTCATTTTATTCAGCTAATAAAATCTCTGAAATTCTGGTGCAAAAGACTTGCTCAGTGGTCATCAGAGGCGCTATTGAAGGATCTGCACAAGTTAGCTAGTAACAGCAGACTTCCTTAGGCTTAAATTTGGCATTTCAGTGCTGTACCTCTATAGGAAAAGCTGCAGAAAATACGGAAAACTTACAAAAAACCCCCCAAAATTATTTCAGGGTTTTTTAATCTAAGTATTATGCTGTTAAAATCATGGCATCCTGTGAAAGGTTATTTTTTCTGAATGTGGATTTCTGTATTGTGTCATATGTTCTTAAACATTCATGTGCAATGGAGGATGAAAGGTTGTCTAACAGCTGAATGGCATGGGAGCGGCCCTGGAAGCAGTCCTCGCGAAGGCCTTGTAATGTCACTGTGGCCTCCTGTGCCCCATGCTTCACTGTATGCTGGATTCTTTGACCCAGTGCACGTAGTCTGCAAGATTGCAAGATGGAGCTGTTTCTGAAGCAGACATACTGTGCAAGTTTGAAATTTTATTGGTAGAGGTGAGGTGGTAATTACCTGATGGGAGAGAGTAAAAACTCACTGTGCAAGATGAGGTTCAACTTGTTGTGCCCAGGCTTCCTCACCTGAGACTACAAAACGTGTGCACGCGTTTCCTCCTGCACACATGCACAAAATGCCACGTGCTGGTCAGCCATGCTTCCTTCGTTGTACTCGGCATCCCCTGGTTGTTTTACCTGGGAAGCTGTCCCGTAGTGCCTCAGGGAGGGCTTGGGGTGCTTGGAAAACATGCACACCCAGTACTGCTAGCAGTGTGGGAGTAAGGCATGGCGGGATGCACCATTGCTGAGGAGATGTGAAGGAGCACCAGCTGTTCTGGTTGCCCATGTCATTTATTGTCCAGAAAAATAAGTATTTTGAAATTGGGAAGGCAGTGAGACCTTTGGTAGCACGGATTACTGCATGATTAGATCTGTGTCTCATTTAATCTGCCGGTGGCTTTGGTCAGGTTAGTGGAGGCAGATAACGCTTCTTTTGTAGTTGCAGCTTAATCTGTGGCTGTGAGACAACACCCTAGAATTCACTGCTTGCAAGGGTGATAGTGCATGTGGAGTGTGGTGTTTGATCTCATGGTCTTACTGGTGCTGTGCGGGGTTACTCCCCAGCACAGCTCCTTGGAATTGCAGGTTACAATACTGCTTGTGTAAGGTGGGCCTCAGAAAAAACATGTTTCTGTTCATCATAGTCAACGAGCATGTGGAAGTCAGACAGCTAATGCACACGAATAAACCTGAATGCTTAGACAATAGGGTCACAGAGCCCTAAACTCTACTGGCAGTGGCTTCATCTAAATACAGTTTTGCTTGCCCCTACTGTGGTGGCATGGTGGGGGATGAGGGGGATTCTATTCTTTCCTGAGAATTGCACTTTGAGAACCACGTTTGTGAGATTTTTTTTTTTTTCTTCCCTTCTTCTAAACTCCGTGATTTGAGTCTACAGCAGGGCCTTAGCCAGAGCACAGAGCTCTGAGTAGCGCTTGTTGACATGCTTTATAAAAGACGGACATCCCAGACTGGCCTAGCCTATGGTACCTGGCTGGCATGCTGGGCTGAAGAAGTACAGGAGAAAACTGTTCTGTGTCAAACTTGAAGATGACTCCATTGCAAAAGCCAGGATGTTCTGATCAAGCTGTTTTGCCGCTGTGCATTTGACCGTGTGGCTTAAGGTTAATTACAAAAAATGCCTCTGTATGTGGCTCAGAAGGTTTTTTCATTCTGACTCTGTCTTTTTCTTCTTATTTTAAAGGACTAGCTGTTGGTCTTGGCATTGGGGCATTGGCAGAAGTTGCAAAGAAGAGTCTTAGACCTGAGGAACGCAATGGTAAGCCCTTTCTACATCCTCATTCTTTTTTTTTTTTTTCTCCTCCTTTTTTTTTTTCTTCTTTTTTTCCCTAGACACAGTTTACCTGCATTTGCAAGATTTTATTCTTTTGAAAGCTGGGATGGTGAGGCAGTCAGAATAACAGGAGGATGTGGGTAATTCTTTTATTTTTAACATAATCCTTCTCCACCTCCAAACTCTTCTCACATCTAAATACACCACAGCCTCACTACATAAACAGAGGTCAGAGGTATATGCAAGAGAATGAGTTTATGCCAGCACAATTTGTACAGCTTTCCCACAGCCACCCCTGAGTTTGAATACTATCCCTGTGCTCATTCTTGGATTGTCCTGGCCTAACAATTTGTTTTTTAAACTGTTCAGTGAAACCATGTAGTTCTATCAGTACAGAAACTGTAGATGTATGTATGTCTGAAAACTTTATTAGTGGTTGCAGTCTGTTTAAAATTTAAGGATGATCTGCCTAGGAGGAACTTGGAGGATGGCTGCTCTCTAAGAGAGACAAAAAGCTTTATGTACATGTTAAATGGCAATTATCTACTTCCAGTATCTATATTTTGCCGCCTTCTAAAGGATTCTCTTAACAGGTCAAAAGGCTGTGCTGTGCAAATTGAGCTGTTTTCTTCCCAGCTTGTTTGAAGTTGGAGGTAAAATGTTCCTAAGTTGTACCTGGCCATGTCATGGTGGCTTTCTTCTAAGCTTATGTGTTGGTAAAATATGGTGGTACCAAATGGTTGTGTGTGGCCGATTGTTTAGGGCATAGAAGGTACATGGTGTTCTTTCCTAGAAAACAGAGATTATTCTAAAGCTTATGGCTCCATTCACTTGTTTCTTATCTAGGAAAAGCTTTGGTAGGATACTGCAAAATGTGAAGTTCTTTGTTACAGTTACTGCAGGCCGTTTGGTCTTCAGATAGTCTGTCTGGTTTGGCTAGCATGTTTGTGTGTTTGGATTATTTCCAGTGACTGGAGGGAACTGATGAAAGGGCTAAGCACTTGCAGCTAGAAGTAAAAATGAAGTCAAATCGTTCCTGGTTCAGAAGCATTGCTTTGAGATAATGACAACTGCTGGGTCCTTGTAATTTTACTCTGTGGCCAGTTGTATTCTACTACAAGGCCAGTTTGTGTCTTCCCCCTGGTCGTCATGGGCTGGGGGGAAGGATGGAGACAGAGATAGCGTGAACCTCTATTCCAGGAGGTACTAGAGTGGCTGAAAATTGAAGAAATTTGGAGGGGGGAGAACCCTAAAAAAACCAACCAACCAAACAAAAAAACCCCAACCAAAAAACAACACCCCAGCAGATGAAACACATTCCCTGTGGTGGGGGGACAGGGGTAAGGCAGGGGTTGTGTCCACCCAGGACACTACTTGTTAATACTTGCATCTTTGTATTCCCTGTACAACTAGGCAATGCAGAGCAGCCCAGCAAAGAAAAAGGATCCTTGGCAAAGAGTTGTTGTTTCTCTCCGTGACCTGAGGTGTTTGAGGCTGGGTGGGTTTCTTTGCTTTGATTTAAAAGCATGCATTCAGGCAAACATGGCCCATCCTCTAGAGAATCCTTGAAGGCTTTTGCTTTCAGTGCTTGTAATGTTTGACAGGTTGTTCATACCTGTTGGAAATTGATGATTTGCTTTGCTTCTGACAGAGGAGGAATTGCACAACTGTTGGTATTTCTCTGCTTGCCAGATTATTTTCTAATTGGGCACACCCCAAAGTGAAAACATGAGCTTGCAAAGCTCATGAAATTTGAGGGAATAACATGAGCTTTGTTTCTCTTCCTTGCAGCATAGGAAAGGATTTTTTTTTTTTCTTTAGAGAGCAACAGACACTTTTTCCTTGCAATAAAGCAACTGCACCTTTTTATTTCTTGCTAGGGAAGCTATTATTTTCCCATGTAACTATAACTTGGTGCCAGAAGTCTGCTCTACAGGCTGAGTCATGCTTTGGGAACAGCAATTTTCTTGAACAAACCTTGATTAAAGAATAAGGCAATGAGAACTGCTGACTTCAATGCTAGACAAGGGAGTTAGCAAATAACCTGGCTTTTATTTTTAGCTGTCTTGCTTTTGTTCTTGCTTCCCCTCTTGCTGCCATGTCTGCTTAGATAAGAGCTTGGAGCAGTGGTTACACTGTAAAGGAGAAGGGTAGTGGGACCGAGAATGGGCCAAGAGCAGCAAGTATTGAGGTGAGGCAGATCATAGAATCATTAAGGTTGGAAAAGACCTCTAAGATCATCGAGTCCAACCGTCAACCCAACACCACCATGCCCACTAAACCATGTCCCTAAGGGCCTCATCTACACGTCTTTTAAATACTTCCAGGGATGGTGACTCCACCACTTCCCTGGGCAGCCTGTTCCAAGGCCTGACCACTCTTGCAGTAAAGAAATTTCTCCTAATGTCCAGTCTAAACCTCCCTTGGCGCAACTTGAGGCCATTTTCCTCTCGTCCTATTGCTGGTTACTTGGCAGAAGAGACCAACCCCCACCTCGCTACAGCCTCCTTTCAGGTAGTTGTAGAGCGCGATGAGGTCTCCCCTCAGCCTCCTCTTCTCCAGACTAAACAACCCCAGTTCCCTCAGCCGCTCCTCACAAGACTTGTGCTCCAGGCCCTTCACCAGCTTCGTTGCCCTCCTCTGGACACGCTCCAGCACCTCCATGTCCTTCTTGTAGTGAGGGGCCCAAAACTGAACACAGTATTCGAGGTGCGGCCTCACCAGTGCCGAGTACAGGGGCACGATCACCTCCCTGCTCCTGCTGGCCACACTATTTCTGATACAGGCCAGGATGCCGTTGGCCTTCTTGGCCACCTGAGCACACTGCCGGCTCATGTTCAGCCGGCTGTCAACCAGCACCCCCAGGTCCTTTTCCTCTGGGCAGCTTTCCAGCCACTCTTCCCCAAGCCTGTAGCGTTGCCTGGGGTTGTTGTGGCCGAAGTGCAGGACCCGGCACTTGGCCTTGTTGAACCTCATACAGTTGGCCTCGGCCCATCGATCCAGCCTGTCCAGGTCCCTCTGCAGAGCCTTCCTACCCTCCAGCAGATCAACACTCCCGCCCAACTTGGTGTCGTCTGCAAACTTACTGAGGGAGCACTCGATCCCCTCGTCCAGATCATTGATAAAGATATTGAACAGGACCAGCCCCAGTACTGAGCCCTGGGGAACACCGCTCGTGACCAGCCGCCAACTGGATTTAACTCCATTGACCACAACTCTCTGGGCTCGGCCGTCCAGCCAGTTTTTTACCCAGCGAAGAGTGCACCTGTCTAGGCCGTGAGCCGCCAGCTTCTCTAGGAGAATGCTGTGGGAGACAGTGTCAAAGGCCTTACTGAAGTCCAGGTAGACCACATCCACTGCCCTTCCTCATCCACTAGGCGGGTCATCTGGTCATAGAAGGAGATCAGGTTGGTCAAGCAGGACCTGCCTTCCATGAACCCGTGCTGGCTGGGCCTGATCCCCTGGTTGTCCCGGACATGGCTCGTGAGCACCCTCAAAACGAACCGCTCCATGATCTTCCCCGGCACTGAGGTCAGGCTGACCGGCCTGTAGTTCCCTGGATCCTCCTTCCGGCCCTTCTTATAGATGGGCGTCACATTGGCGAGCCTCCAGTCGTCCGGGACCTCCCCAGTTAACCAGGACTGCTGGTAAATGATGGAGAGAGGCTTGGCAAGCTCCTCCGCCAGCTCCCTCAGCACCCTCGGGTGGATCCCACCTGGCCCCATAGACTTGTGAGTGTCCAGGTGGCGTAGCAAGTTGTTAACTGCTTCCTCTTGGATTATGGGGGGTTTATCCTGCTTGCCGTCCATGTCTTCCAGCTCAGGGGGCTGAGTATCCTGAGGATAACTGCTCTGACTATTAAAGACTGAGGCAAAGAAGGCGTAAGTACCTCAGCCTTATCCTCGTCCTTGGTGGCAACATTCCTCCCCCACATCCACTGAAGGATGGAGAAAAGACTATGTAAAAGACTGTTTCAGCCCTCATACTCTCTTGGAGCTTCTCAGGCCTAGGACTCAGGAAAGTCTCCAGGTGACCCAGCTACAGCCTCTAGCTAGTGTCCTTGGATGTGTTTTCCACAGGATTTCACAGTGGTGGGTAAGGCTCCATGGATGAGAACTCCTTCCATGGGCCCTGCTCCTGCAGAAATGCATGGCAGAGGATGTGTACACAGTTTTGAGTCCAAGATCCCATTTTCTTACTGCTCTTCTGGCAGTACCAGCCTTAGCTGTTCTTGGGGGAAATTTCTTGACATAGGTACCTCTACATTTCTTTAAAAATGCCTATGCACCCCTTTCATGATTTCAGTTCGAGGCATTTGTGTCCAAGTTTTCTGGCTACCAGCACCATAAGCTCAGGCTAAGACTTGTCTCTGTTGAGAATGACATATCGTCCTGTACTCTGGAAGCTGGTAGAGGATGTCTTTTCTCTCCCCGCTGCTGCAATATTAATAGTAACTTCTTGGCACTTCAAACTTAAACAAGTGGGATGTGTATATGCCCAAAGGCATGCCTAAGAATTTCATGCTTTCACTGGCATCCAGAAGTGATGGGAAAGAGCCTTCTCTTGGTTACCCTCCTCTTGTCCAGTCAGTACAAATGAAAGCATCTTCATGCCTTTAAAATGGATCTAGAAACACTGGTCCTTCAGTCACAAAACCACAAGCCAGAAACTCCTGAGCTGCAAGTGATCCTAGTAGCATGGCTTGTACTTCTTTCCATTGCTGTCATCAAATGGAGGGACCCCAAATGCCTACTCTCCTGCACGTTCTCTAGCAACTGTGCTAGTGCTCATCTATTTTTTTCCTGTGCAATTTCCCCATCCTTGTTTAGTAGCCACAGGGCCCTGCTCTTCTCTCTGCCTCGCATTGTCTCTGTTTCCATAAACAATTCACTTCTTAAGGGATTTATCCTAAAACAAAAGAGTCCGGTGCAAGAGTTTGTGAATTTTTCCCTTCTCCATCCCAGCCTGATGTCCTGGGCATAAATTCTTTCCACTGCCAAATTCCTGTGAGTAGGTCCAGGGGTTTCTTTGTGTTTTTTTTCTTTTTCTTTTTAAGGGCTTGAGGGCCTAATGCCGCCCTTTTTAGGTTCTTTAATAAGTGGTTTGGTTCATCTTATTTTTTTAAAAAGAGGATGGCTCTACTTGATTTCCAGTGGGAATTTTCTTGGTAGGCTGATGTAGCTAATTAAAAATAACCTCCTTGGTCACTGGTGACCTTGATGGCAGTCTCAGTATTTAGAGTGTGTATCTAAAGTGCAAGGCTGACACGGGGTGGGAGTGGGAGGGTAGGATACATTTCCAGGAATAAAAATGAAAGATAAATAGCTGCCATTACTAGTAAAGAGACTCTGGGTTCAAGGTCAACTTTGTAACTTATTAATGACCTGTACCAGGCCGTTCCACTAGACACTGTGCAAATGCCAGGCTGGGCAGAGCCCCAAAAGGCTGGCAGCTGGCCTAGGTTTGAATGTAGAGTTGTTTTCTTATGAAAAGGAATAATGCAATCTTGGGTTTTCAGTCCTAAGTGCTTAGGCTATGTTCTTGACTCTTCCCTTGCCCCCAAGTTTGTGTGGCGGATGGTTCTGAAAACAAATATACGCAAAGTCCAGTGGCTGGTTCTCCATTTGACAGTAGCAAAGGAGGTGGAAAAGCAGTGATACAGCTGTGAGATGCACACAGATTTGGAAGGGCTCACACCGATTCTGGATTTGGAAAGGAAGGCGTGGGTCAAGCACTCCTGAGGGCATCTGCCTGCTGCCTCTGCTGTGGAAGAGCTGACAGGTTCCAGGCACCGTGGCTGCAGGGGCCTTCATTTCCGAAGTCTCCTTGTTGCCACAGCTTGTTTAGATGTGACTTCTATTTGCCTTTTTTTCTTTCCCTGATGAAGTAGGTAAAAAAAACCCAACTTCGTGATCTTAAGATGGGGAGGAAATCGTTTGTAGCATCAAAAGGTACCTGCAGTCTTTGGGAAAAACATTAATGCTGAAAATTGCCATATTTTTTCATGAACTTGTGCTGGATTTTATCCCCACTTCCTTTCCACCTAGTCTTGGAAGCCTATGTCCGTTTTTTCTCTGTTTTTTCCTCTTCACTTGCCATTTACATAATCCCGCTTTTGACTCTCGCTTTCAAGTCACCTTCTTGTTCATGCCCACTTTTAGCAAAGTACATAAACAAGCAACGGCTGATCACGTGCTGTTGGGCTGCCTGGTGATCAGATAGTGCCCCTGTGGCTTGACTTCAGTGAGAAGCACACCAGGAGAAGAGGATGGGGAGTGCCTGTGTTTGGCTCTTTCTCTGATAAGAGTCTCTTAAAATTGTCAGGGTTCATTGCCTTCTGGAGGTGACTTTAATCATTAACTAACTCCTTTATCCTGCTGCAGACTCAAAGGAGGGTGTTTGTGTGTGCAGGTGGTGTGAAGGAGGGTAAGGTTTTGACTCGGTAGTTTCCCTAGCTCCCGTGTGTCTGTATGTCAGAGCTCATACAAGGGTTCATTTGCCTCATCATTGCTAAGGAGACAGAATTTTCCTGGTGGGACAGTGGAGAGCCAGAGCTCTGTTAGATGGCTCCAAGCATGCCACTTTCCAGAGCCAGCTTTTCAAGTGGGCAAAGCCACATCCTTTTTCCCTAGGCAGCTTTACCTATTCAGCCTCTCAGACTCCATACATTCAAGATCCAGAGCAAAATGTGCTCTGAGGATTGCTGTGTGTGATGCAAATGGTGACTTCTGGGCCCCTCCTGCTTCTCTGCATCTTGCTCTCAAGAGCAGGGTAGTTGTCCTGTGTACTCCCTCCTAGTGTTTTTCTTCCTCTCTCCTTTTCATGTACATTCTTTACTTGGCACAGGGATTTGGACAGATAGATGATGTCCCACGATGTCCCACATGCAGTGCCATCTTGCCGCTCTCCCACAAAACAGGTAAAGGAAAGGAGGGCTGAAAGACAGGGAAAGGTAGTACTTGGCATCCTCTGTGCACTGCCGGTGGAAAGTTCAGTGGCATCACTTCTCTAGGGAAAGCTTTGTAAGCAAGCCAGCTGCTTGCTGGGGCTGAAGGGTGTCTGTCAGATCAGTAACATGCTTAGTGCCTCACGAAGGTTGTACCAAGTTGTGTGAGCCACCAGAGTTTAGAGAGCAGCTACTTCAGTCTGACTCTTGGTTCTTTCTCCTGTCCCCTGGCCAGTCTGAGCTCCCTCTGTATACCTTCCTGAGAGCTAGCTGGAGATGGAGAGGATCTCTTGCTGTTGTAGGCACTACATGACACACCAGTAACTTCCGTCTGCCTGATATCTTCAGGGCTGTCGCAGCTGCCATGCCTTTTTGGGCCCTGCTTGTTGTATATGTGGGCTTCAGCTGTTCTGTCCTTTCTACCCTTTCCTCTGAGGTGTTGGAAAAAAAAATCACAGATGTTGCCCCAAGATCAGCATACCAGCTGTGGGCCCTGCAGCCTGGCTGTAAGACCTGACCTTCTTCCTGCTTGGCATCAGCAGGAGCTGAGCTGCAGCCCCAAGAGAAGTGGTTGACGGGTGCCTGCCTGCCCCTTGTGTCCCTGCTCTACTGGGCAGCGCCTGGAGAAAGAGTTTTGGGTTGCTTCTCCCAAAGGGACGACTAAATTGAGTCAGAGTCTCCTTCCCTCCTCCTTCCTTCTTCCTTTAAAAAAAAAAAAAAGTGAAGCGGAAGTGCTGCTTACGCTACATAAAAACCACATTGCGTACTTAGGGCCAGGGCACTGGTGTGTAGATGGCTGCAGTGATTACTTAGTGAGCCTGTCAGACATCAGGCTTTACCCTTTCTGGGGGACAGGAATGTCTGTGTTTGAGTATGTGTATTTTGGGCCTTGTTCTGTGCAAGCTGATGCTTGCATGACTGTTGATAGAGTAAGGACAGAAGGGTTTGGCCTCCTCTCTGCACGGCCTCTACGTGCAGTCAGAACAAGTGACTAACTACATTGAGATGTTCTTCTGTCTAAAGGCAGCGTCTTTCTCGGTAGCAAACTGCCCCTAAGAACATGGCGAGGAATGGCATGCATGGGTAAGGATGTAAAAGGGAAAAGGGTTGGCAATCTTGACAACAGGAATTAATTTCCCTCCCAGCACAAACGTCCAAGAAGAGCGTGGTATCACAGATGAGAGCTTCTGCTGGGCTTCCCCTGTGAGGATTATCCTCCAGCCTCCCTGGATTTGACTAGCTTGACTAACCTCATCCCAGATTTACAATCTGCTGCTTTTTCAAAATGCAGCCATGGTGTTTTGGGGTTATGGTGTTGGGGAGTTTGTTTTGCCTGTGTATCAGGAGACAGTAAATTTCAGTTTGATTAGAAAAGAATGTTATTGTGGACTTGGAGATGTGGAAGTTGTGTCTGCTCTCTACAGATGCCTAGTGCACACTCGGGATGTGCAATTGCACAGCAATATGTTTATGTATGAATCTATGTGTTTTGGGCAAGAGTTATTGGGTATGAGAAAGGAGGTTTGGTGCTGGTGTGAATCCCTGCTCCCACCCTAAGAAGTGCCAGCGCATTCTCAGTCTATCCCAGTGTGCTGTCAAAGCTTTTGACGGTTCCTCCTTGCTGTGGCTCAGCCCTACTGCTCTTCGGAGGCTATGCTGCAGCCTATGGCATGGGACTTGGGAGACCTTTACATAGTGTTTTAGGCTGAGCTAGCTGACACAGTGAGTTCAAGCACCAACATCTGCCCAGGATCCTGGACGGTTTGCGTAGCCTCCATGAATGTCTGTGCTGCTGTGACTTGCTGCTGTTGGCCCTCAAGCCAGCAATATCAAAGTCAGCACAAGACACGTGTGTCCAAGTGCAGTCCATGCCCCTGGGTTGCAGTGAAGGCACTGAGTGTAGTCCTAGTTTGATTTCTCTGGGGAAGGACAAATCTGTTGAAAATGGGCTAACACAATGGATTGAGCTTACCGAGGTAAGGGTGCTCTTCATCCATACACTTTCTCTTCTCAGGAAAGAAAGCGGTGATGGATTCCAGCCCATTCCTGTCAGAGGCCAATGCAGAAAGAATCGTGAGAACCTTGTGCAAGGTCCGGGGAGCGGCACTGAAGCTGGGACAGATGTTAAGCATTCAGGGTAAGTGGTAGCATAGGTCCTCAGCTATCCTCCTTAGCAGTGCTGCCAGGTAGGGCAATTGATTTCTTGTGATGCACAGTCAGCTGTCTGGAATCAGCGTCAAGTGAATGTGGAGGGACTAGACAAGTGGCTTTCTCATGTGAGAGCAGTGATGGAGATATGCTTGATTCAGTTCAGTCTAATCCCAGGGTGAAATAACTGGATGTGTGCATTATATACCACCACTTTCCCAATGCCCCTGTGTGGCAGGCGCACAAGTAAAATTGGTTGAAAATAAGGTGATGCTCTCTGTGAATTTTAATGCCTGTATTGAAAGCAACTGTTGAGAAGCAGAGCTATATCACACTCTGTACACAGGTATCCCGCCAGAAAGGAGGAGTATGATGACAAGAACATGATCCTGTTCTTTGTTCATCGAAAGTGGTCAAGGTTATATCCACAGCCCTCTCCCATTACAGCATGTTTATGGTTTATATGCTTTGTTGGCAGAGAAGCTTTGCTGGAAAGGCCAGTACAGCTGATAATCTTATCAGGTAATAATCTTATCAGGTATAAAACACTTGTTTTCATCTTGAGGAGACTTCAAACTGGTACTTAGTCCATTGGGCTCTGAAGTCAGTGATCACAGGTGAAGGCATGAGTGACATCAGTGTCTGCGCTGAACTGTTAGGTTACTCCTGGAAGATAGCAGATGTGCTGAATTCAAACCTTATCTGGACCTGTCCGCTTTGCCTTCCTGCCCAACTTGATAGGGAAGGAAAGAACCAGACAAAAATAGCTGTTACACTTGTCTGGAAATACCTTTCAAGATGTTACTGAAACTGAGTCAGTGTCTGAGTGTTTGAAGTACTCAGCTTGCTTGGCTTGTGCTTCTACTTGAATTTTTGTAGGTATAGACTGATGAGGCTGGATCTAGTATTGTATTAAATAACTTGGGCTAGCCAATAAAGCAAGACCAGCTCCCTGTTCCAGAGAGTCCTGATTGTGGCATTCCATCGTTCTCCATTTGCTAATGACTTGTTTTAGGTGCATGCCAGGCTGATGGCAACATGAACAAAGCTAAGTGGGAGGCAGCAGCTGCTATATCGAAGGCTGCCACCTATATGCTGTTTTCTCACCCTCTAAGAACGGCCAGGTTCACAGTGCAGATCCAGGAGGAGCTCCTGTGCTCCTGGCTTTCTGTGGCCAGTGCCTCTGGTATGTGGGGTGAATGAGCCATGCCTGGAAATCAGCTCTGAAGTTAATTTGTCTACCGTAGGTGGGGATTAATTTAAAATTCTTAAGACACTATTGAGTTGCACCTGATGTGTGCCCAGAGCCTGGTCAGAGCTGCCTGAGGCTTGGATGTGAGTGAAGAGGGAATAGCTGTGAAAGGCCAGCTCTGAGGAGCAGAAATGCTCTGGATTTTTGTCACTTGCCGGCTGTCTCCTAATGTTACTGAGCTCTGGCAGGAGTGTCAAACACTTGCCGATTGACTTCACTTGGGTGTCAAGAGCATACAGGCCTTTAGCAACCTCGGTGGCGCTGCCCTGCCCTCATTTGACTCTTGTGACGAGTGCGTGTAGTGCTGCCATGCCTGGCGAGAACATAGGCCCCTGGTAACCTTGCTGAGGGATAGCTGTGGTGAAACAGGTTAGACACTTCCAATGGTGCGGAGCATCAGGTTCTTGAGCTGGCTGTTTGGGCAGGAGGGGCTTCACAGAGTTCCTGCCACTTCATGGGCCTCTCTGTGGCCTGGTGAGTTTCAATTGGCTTCTTCTTTCAACAGGGATGTGTGCTAATTGAGCACAGGGGCTCTGTGTTGCCTTGTCCGGGTGCAGCTGAGCACCTGTGAGCTAAACCACCCAGAAGTTACAAAGCAGTGTCCTTAAAAAGCAGTGTCCTGATGTCTGCTTCTGGGAGGTAGTGGGTTTGTTAGGGACTCACATCCCTGAAGGTCAGGCACAGAAAGGATGCCAAGGGCCCAAAATCATCCTGTATACTGGTGCGTGTGCTCTGGAAGATGCTGGAAAGGCAGCTGCATTTGCCAGTTGAGAGTGCTCTGCCTTGACTCTTGCTTCGTGTTTCATTCCGGTAAGGCCTCATCAGTTTACCACAAAGACGTATAACCTTGTTCAGCAGCATGTTGTAAGCCTCGTTTGTGTCAGAGTTGCCTCCGCAGCATGACTGATTTTTAACGTTGCTGCTGAGTTTCTGTACAGTCCATCTGGACTGGCAGGTTTCTTGGCTATTTGATGTTGTGCATGATGAACAAAGCAGTGGTGGTCAAGCAGCCCCAGTTAAGAATGCCCTCTCAGGCTAAACGTTGAAATAACTTTGTGAGTTTTTTTGAACGTCAGCAATAACCAAAACAACAGAAGTTGATCTTAATTGCCTGTGGCAGACCCTGATACCTTGATACAAATGGTTTCTAGGAGCAGGAGTCATTTTTAGTGAGGTCCATTCTTGTTCTGCACAGTCATCCTAGGAGGTGCAGGTTATCATGTTACAACATGATGGCTAATACTTTCACATACCCCTGAGAATAGTTTTTATAATGTTCAGAGGCTTGGCAGTGATACACCATCGATGATAGAGCAGGAGTTTCTTTCGGTGTTTGGAATGCACACGCAAATGCAATGTCTAGCCTTCTTGCACGGTTATAACGTCACAACAGGAGTTTTACTCACTGTTCCTGCAAAGCCTGTTAATCTCTGACTTGCAGTGACAGAATGGGAGCTCCTGTTGATTCCACAGTGGGGTTTTGTTAGTACTTTTAAATGCTGCTCATGGCTTCGGTGGTAATTTTTAAACAACGCTGAGTGTTAATGCCATGTCTCTGCATTTTTCTTGCTATTCCTTTCCACCCCTCTTCCCAGGACAGTGCTCTTAAGGTAGCTGTTTGTTTCTTGGTGCGTGGGATAGACTTACAGTTGCACGTGCATCTGTAAATGCAGAGGAATGATAGATTTTTATTTGAATGTCACAAGTGCATGTGCAGGTTGAGTTCTCAAGATAAAGGGTGGTAGCCTGGACTTTTTTCCAGTGTTGGGAGAGCAACAGATAAATCTAATTCCTCCATAAGCCTTTATGAAATGAAAAGTTTCGCAGAACTGATGGCTTTTCTCTGGGCTGTTGCAGAAGCATACTTCTGGGTATGGAGAGTTTCTGAACTAGAATTATTTCCAAAACCTTCACTGGGGTGTGCTTGGGGGCAGGATAACCTGGTGCACGATTCTTTGTGTGCTGAAGAACTGGAGAATGCAGTGCCTGCACTGACTGCCGTGTGCTTTTCCCTTGGCAGATGATGCCTTCATCAACCCCCATCTCCAGAGGATTTTTGAGCGTGTACGTCAGAGCGCCGACTTCATGCCGATAAAGCAGATGATGGTGAGAAATACTCCTTCCTGCTTAGGGGAGGAGGGACAATAACAGAATTGTGGTGGTTTAACCCCAGTTGGCAACTAAGCACCACACAGCTGCTCACTCACCCCTCCCATGGGATGGGGGAGAGAATTCGAAGAGTAAAAGTAAGAAAACTCATGGGTTGAGATAAGAACAGTTTAATACTTGAAATAAAATAATAAGAAGAAATTGTAATGAAAAGTAAAACAATGAGAGAGAGAGAGGAACAAAACCCAAGAAAAACAAGTGATGCAACCGCTCACCACCCACTTATTGATGCTCAGCCAGTCCCCGAGCAGCACTTGCTGCCCACCCCCCCGGCCAACTCCCCTCAGTTTATATACTGAGCAGGACGTCGTATGGTATATAATATCCCTTTAGCCAGTTTAGGTCAGCTGTCCTGGCTATGCTCCCTTCCAGCTTCTTGTGCACCTCCTTGCTGGCAGAGCATGGGAAGCTGAAAAGTCCTTGACTTCGTGTAAACACTACTTAGCAACAACTAAAACATCAGTGCGTTATCACATTATTCTCATCCTAAATCCAAAACACAGCACTATACCAGCTCCTAGGAAGAAAATTAACTCTATCCCAGCCGAAACAAGACAAAAATAAATGTCACCTGTGACATACCCCAGTAGGGGAGGTGGATGGGGATTTTTAAGAGCATTCTTTCAACAAATGTTGCATATTTTCAATTGTGGGTAACATCTGATTCCTTATCTCAATTATGTGCTGCCTTTTCTCTGGAAAGCATTGAAGCTTAGCTTTAGACAGAGGGAAAAACATGGGCTTTTTTATATCCCGAGACTATGCGGATGGAACAGGATGTTGCAAACAAATATGATTATAGGGTCTTGTTGAATGTAGCCTCCTCTTCTGTTTCCCCTCTCTCGTCTTTCTCATGGATGTTAAGCCAGTGTCTAGAAGTGTCTACATCCCATTTTAGAAACAGACTTACAAGTCTTAGTCTGATGGAAAATTAACAGCAACTTTGTCCTTACTTTTTTGGTTAAATGTAACCCACCATCGAGAAGAGCCAGAGTGAAGCAAACTAAGTTTGCTTTCTCCTGTGTACATGTTCTCGCTTTGTCTCTACTTCCCTCTGTAAATTAAGATGTGAAGGGTGATGCAAAAGGAATTGCTGGCACTACTTATCTTCTGAAAGACACTGAGCAGAACCAGAACTTAAATATGGCAGTCTGGCAATGTAGCAAAAAAGCTGTTAAAGCAGGCTGTGGTTTTAATTGTCAATATTGCTTTAAAGAGAGTCACTCTTGCATGCCTGGATTGCTTCTGTTCAGCTTGGCAGCATGACGAAAGGAGAAATATCCACTTCTTTGCTCACTTTCTGGAAGATAACAAGTGGCACCAAAAAGGGGACTTTTGTATTGCTAAGGCAGCAGTGTTTGTGCTCAAGATCTGTGTCCTTTAGGCCAGAGCAACAGAGCCTCACACAGATCTGATCAGCATCTGTTTAGTGCTGGGGGAGCACTGCTGGCTGCACCACTCCTTGCAATGGTGTGCAATGATGAGGAAGGGAGGACAATCTAGAAAGCAGGGTATAGGTGCTCAGAACTACTATACGCTGTGTGAGTTGACTTAGAGGAACATGATTTCCAATAGCAAAAATCTTAAATCTTTGCTTCCCATACCCTGATGCTTTCTTTTTATTTGTAGAAAACTCTGAACAACGATCTTGGCCCCAACTGGAGGGATAAACTGGAGTCCTTTGAAGAACGCCCCTTTGCTGCTGCTTCAATTGGTCAGGTTCACCTGGCACGTTTGAAAAACGGGAAGGAAGTTGCCATGAAAATCCAGGTGGGCTTTACAGACCAGCCTTGTCTCTTGTCTGTCCCCCATAGAAGGGCAGGGGAACTGCATAGTATGTTTACTGCTGGACAAATAAGAAACATTTTAATGCAAGTGAAAATTTGGGTCCAGCAAGCAGAAGGGAGGGACAGAAAAGGTTCCGCAGCTTGAGCCAGTCTCTGACTCCAGATGAGCAGGAGAGGTCTCATAGGTGTATCACTGCAGCGTGGGGATAATGGTGGTGAGGGACTGCTTGTACTTTTACAAGTGTGTGCAAGGGTCCTACCTACTCCATAGGTCAGTCTCCTCTCTGGTATGTGCATATGCCACATGCCCCTTTCAGGCCACAGCCCAAAGGTTAAAGAAGTTTTAAGTGACAAGCAGGCACTGACTTGAGCAGTGACAGTCTGATGATGCAGGAGGGTATTCACCAATTCACATTAAAGCTGTCAGCAACTTGAAGCAGGGATTTCTAACAGAATTGAGTTATGGAGCTGAAACCCCTTGTAGAACACAGCTTATAATCCAAAGGAGTGAGATCCCTTGCTGACTGAGCAGGGTCCAAGGCAAAGTTGGTCATCTGGTTGGTGTTTTTTTGTAAAGTGGGGAGACTTTAGAAACAGTATGGGTGGGTACTGGTGTCTTCTCAAGCCACTTGTGTCCAAAGTACTCTCTGAAGTTAGGCCGAGGTAAAAGCAACGGAAGGTTAACCCTGTGGTATCAATGCACGTTCTGCTCCAGCAGTGTAGGCTGGTCCCCTTCTTGACAGGCAAGGTGAGAAAGAACAGAAGGAGACACCTTTGTCAGGACTAGTCTGGGGTCTCACTGCTTGCCCTGCTGCTGTGGATGAAACACTCAGGGGCTGTCAGTGGCACGTGCTTTCAGCTGTGGTAGGGAAATGACCAGCTGCCAGCTCTGTTGCGAGATTCGTGTGTCCGAGAACCTTTCACGTGTTGGAAGAGTCCCTGTCAGAGGACCTGAACAGGCCATTCTGGTTGCAAGGAGCTGCATCTTAGCCTGTCTCTCTGTTCCCCATTTTAGATGCTGGGCTTTAAATAAGCTTTTAGAGGAGGGGTGTGTGGCTCAGGTATGCCCTGGTTCATTGCCAGGCTGTAGGTGGCTGTGTTGTGGGGGTCAGTGGGTGTTGAGCTGGAAGGCGTTTTTATCTTACTCTGTACAACTGGGTCATCTAGTCTCAACACTGCCCTCTCCCATTCTGTCCTGCAGTACCCTGGAGTCGCCCAGAGCATCAACAGTGATGTTAACAACCTGATGACTGTCCTGAGCATGAGCAATATTCTCCCTGAAGGTAAAAAGACCCTTAGCAGGCCCTGTGTTCCCGCTGGCGCGTGTTGAGTTCTGCCAACCCCTTTCAAGAAGCACATTGCATGCTTCTCTCCGTAGACTGGAGGGAGAAAACAGCCTCAAGGAAACAGTGAAAAGGACTTAAGAATTGATAAGTCTGCCCAGGAGCAGATCTCCTGCAGAAAGCAGGAGAGGTAGTGGATGTGGGCAGTGGGTGCAGGGCCAACTTGGGGAGCCATGCTCTGCTCCCCTCTCCTGCTGCAGAGCTGCCACTGCCTTTGCTGGGCAGGTGCCTGCTCCAATGTCCATTCAGTGGGGTGGTAAGTGCACCTGTGTTGGTTTTTCCGGGCCATGTATATGCATGCGCCTGCCAGAGTAAGGTGCACTTGTCTCTGTGTGCTCTTTATAGTGAAGGACCCATAGGGACTCTTGGCAAAGTATAACGTGTCTGGGTATACTCACTTTTGAGGGCTTTCTAGGCATGAAGTGTGGGCAGTGTTCAGGTTTAGGTAGTCTTGCTTTGTCCCTGTTATTTTCTGGTACCTCTGGCAGAACTCATTCTTCTCCATGTTTCCTGTAGCCCTCTATGCCTGCCATTCTGTGCTCTTCCCAGTCGTTCTCTGTTCTTCCCAGTCAGAGTTGTGGAGAGGTGGAGAACTGTCAGACTTGGAGCTTGCTCAGTGTCCCAGCACACGGATAAGTCCCTTTTTCCACAGGGAATGCAGGACTTACTACTCCTTTTTTCCAAATACCTGCCTGCAGCAGCTGTAAATCTTAGTGGGACTGTACAAATACTGCTTTAAAATCAGGCTGGGTGCTGACAAAACCTGGGGCTGTTCTCTGTGGTGGCTGAGCAGGATCCTGCAGAGGCTGCTGCACTCCCAGCCGTGCCTGGCCCAAGTAGTGGATTGGTTTTGCAGCTCCAAGACTGAGAAGATGTGACTTGGCAGCTCAGGCCCTGGCTATGTGCTGCTGCAGTTCACTGTCTTAGTCATGCTGACTGTTTCTGCCTAGCAGTGCCTGCTCCCAGTTGTAGGCAGGTATGGTTTGGAGCCTTTTTTGCTGCTTTTGCCCAGGCTAGCGTTTGTGTGCTTCTACTCCTTGGTGTGTGTCTCTGCACAGCCATGCCAATACCAGGAACAGACAGTGTGGGTTGTGAGGTGGGAGCTGGGGGAGGAGGACAGAGCCCTGCTGTATGAGAACGGTGTGGGTGTACCTTGCTTTAGGAGCGGCTGTGTAGCCTTGGCCTGGGATTACCTGCAGAACCTGTATCTAGTTGGAAATACACTTTGGCTTTTTGCGGCCTCTTATGCTCTTCAGCTCAAAGTTGCTCCTCAGCTGCAGCTCTGGAAAGCTTAGCCTGAGGGGCTCCTTTTTTCTACGCCTACTCTCTTCTCTGCTGTTTGACTTGCAGGTTTGTTCCCTGAGCATTTGATTGAAGTCCTGAGCAGAGAGTTGGCCCTGGAGTGTGACTACGAGAGAGAAGCTGCCTGCGCAAGGAAATTCCAGTATGTTCACACCATTGCGTTCAACCCCTCCCATCTCTTTATGTGTGTGTGAAACGGAGGAGAGGTTGCTTAACTTCAGGGACAGTGGGGAGATGAATGCCATGCCTTGGGATGTAGCACAGGGGAAGGGTGTGTTTGTGGCCTGAGCTGTCCCCTAGAATTACCACCTTGTCTCAGCCAGGCATATTTTCAGTCAGCTGAAACGTAGTAACATGTCCTACCTCCTGTGAAGGTACTGCAGTAACTCTTCAGGCCAGGTTGCAGTGCTGTTCTGTGCACTCTTCTGTCAGCCTGTTAGGAGCTTCTCCCATCATTTAATCTAGGAGGTTTTTCAGTTCTCTTACAGCAATTAACACCACCAGCACTGCCTGCTCCCTTGGCTTGCTGTGGCAGTGGGGTCCACATCGTTTTTACATGAAGGCTGGATGAGGGAGAGCTGCCAGAGGCTGGATGCCTCTCCTGTCCCTCTGCAGAACTGCCCCTGTGGCATTGCTCCCCTTGGAAAAGGCCTGTTTCTTCCATGTGTGTAGTGTGGCCCTGAAGCAAAGTGGGGCGAGCAAAAGAGCCCAGTGCCCCTTGAGGTAACAGCCTGGAGCCCTCCTAATATCCCTGCTCTGCTCTCACCGCAGGAGCCAGCAGCAGCTGTAAGTCACTGGCGTGGTTTCTGGTGACTTGATCCCTACTGTAACTGCTGAGAAAAAGGTCTCCCGGCAGCCTCAGCCAGGGTGTGGGGAGGGGTTGCGTGAAGGGGCTTGTGTGCTGTTGTGGAGGGGCCCAGCTGCTCTCAGGGCTCCTAAGCTTTTCTTCTCCTTTCTCTATCCCCTAGGGAGCTGCTGAAAGACCACCCCTTCTTTTACATCCCAAGAGTAGTGGATGAGCTGTGCAGCAAGCATGTCCTGACCACGGAGCTGGTGTCTGGCTTCCCCTTGGATCAAGGTGTAGGGCTGAGCCAGGAGATTCGAAATGAGGTACTGTGAGGTGGTCTTCCTTCTCCCCTCGCTCAGAGCAGCGTGCTCAGCCTGCCTGGTGACTGGTAGATCAGGGGATGCTTTGTGGAAGGGCAAACCCTGAGCAGCGCATAGCAGGGCTGGAGTTGGGAACTGTCTGGAGCCCCTCAGAAGATTTCTGTGTAAGGAATTTGGCAGTGATGTTGGAGTCTTCTCAGGCTGGTCTAGGCCTTGCAGGTGCCAGCATTCAGCAGAGAGGGGTTGGAGGGGTGAGTTGCAAGGGCAGCTGAAGGGGAGGTAGCCTAGCTGTGTAACTCCTAGGTGCCCTGTTTCTCTCTCAGATGACCTTAAGATTGGGAGGGATTGTCAGCTAGGGGAGAGGGGTTTTGTTTTGCAGCTGTTCTTCTGAGCAGGAGTGCAGAATCATCTCCTGCCCTTGTGCAAGCGTTTGGGTGTCATCCCCTCCTTGTGGGACTGACCTGGGCTGCACAGGGCTGCTGGAAAAGTACCTCTCGGTAAACAGGAGGGGGGATGTGGGGATGGGTAGGCGGCGGTGCTGAATATAGCAAGGGATTGGAGTGCTGTGGTGGGACAAGCAGCTGCTCTAGAAGCAGAAATAACTGTCCTGGTATTTGGGTGTTTTTTTTTTTCCTTGGTGTGAGCTGTCAGCTGTTAGCAGGTCACTGGAGAAGAGGGCAGAATATGTTCCTCTAGATAAACAGATCTCAGCACCATATGGGACCTGAAGCTATGCCAGGGCTGGCTGCCTGTGACCCCTGAGCTGTCTGTTCTTAGGGCTTGTCCCCTCCAATGAGCTGCTGTATCATCGGGGCTGCTTTTAAAAGGCTGTGAGGTGGGGTGTTGCTGCGGGAGCAACCCTTATTTCCTATAAGCGACTGGCCTGGCTGACCCACAGCCTTCTGACCCAAATGGCAGTGTCCTGTAGCAAGGTCTGGCTTGCATTTGGTGCTCTCCTCCCTCCCTCTTGGATCTGATGTTTCACTCGCAGAAGCTGAAGAGGGGCAGAATGAGGCTGGCAGTTTTACTGCAGAACAGGCTCCAGCTTAAATACCCTCACAGAAAAGCTCTGCTGTAGCACGTAATTCAGCAGTGGGTCCTTCAGGGACTGCTACTCTTGCTTCCCCCAGGCCTGTCAGTCCCAAGGTCTGGGTCTGCTGGGTCAGTGCTGAGCCCAGCAGAAGACTTGGCTGAGGACTACATGGTGGGTATGTGTATCTAGTGAAGACCCCTTTCAGAAATGGTTTGGACCTAGCTCTGTATGTTGTTTGGCAGCTTTACAGAGACTCTCCTCTTTAGCTTCTTTGGGCCTTTAACTTAAAATGCTCTGGAACAGCATCTCATTTCCCCTGAGTTGCATTGGCTTCATTTTGGCCAGGATCCTGCAGGACTTTCCACCTGCGTAGGCTGTAATGCTCCGCTAGCCTCCCCCACCTCTGCTTCTGGATCCCTCTTTGCACTGTGAAGATGTTCCTTTGCTCTCAAAGCAACAACCAAGTGCATAGTCAAAGCTGGGAAGGTAAAAGGCAGGACCAGGACACAAGCAACACGTTGGACAACCCCTTAGCTGCCAGATACAGGGTAGCAGCCTCTCTGGAGGCACATCCAGGGGCTGATATGAACTACAGCTCAGGCTGATGTAAAAGTTGCATGGCATCTGTGCTGTCTGCTAAGGATGTCCCATGGCAGGTTTGGGCTGGGAGTTGCTGCAGAGGCGCTCTCTCACCTCGTCAGGAGTTTTGCAGCATGGAACAGATAGTACCTGCCAGTGTGGTGACATGTTCCCTGTTTGCTAGTGCCTGCTGTAAATTACGTGTGTGAGTAGGGCTTGCTGCCCTCCTGACTTGCTTCTTTCTCTCCTTGCTTTTCAAGATCTGTCACAACATCCTGGTCCTGTGTCTGCGGGAGCTGTTTGAGTTCAGGTACATGCAGACTGACCCAAACTGGTCAAACTTCTTCTATGACCCGCAGTTGCACAAGGTAAGTCCAAGCAGCCGCTGTTCTGCCTGTACAAGAGCTGGTTTTCACCAGCTTTTGATTATTCCCCACTCCCAGAATTTAACGAGCCCTTACTGAGATCCTCTCAGATACCTGTCCTTGAGCCTTGGGCAGGTAGGACAGCTGAAACCTGTCCCTCTGCCACTTGTCCTCACGTGGCCTGGGTGGGAGAGCAGGGCTCCTGTAATCCTGGCTGGCTGCCTATCTTTGGCCTTGGATCCAGTCACAGCTACTTCCTTAGCCTAAGGGTCTGTTTTGAAGCTGGTCAGTGGAAGCTGCAGCTGGCAGTGCTCTACCAGAGCACTCTTGACTCTTTAGTTCAATGCTCTTGTCTTGTGCTGTGCTGAAGGTAAGGGTGCCTGGGGAAGCAATTGCCGATGTCCTGCTTGTTGGTTTGGCTGCTTGCTTGTGCCCTGCAGGTCAGATGGAATTGCTTGTTCATCCCTGAGGTCTGTGTTGGGACGTGCTGGGAAAAGGTTCTGTGCTGCTCTGTCCTCACACAGAAAGCCTGAGTGGAGTTACCAGCTGAGCAGGTGTGACAGTGTGAGCACAGGCCATACCTCCTCTGCCATGTACTAGTGCAACTGTTTGTGCTGCTGTAGGAAATGAAGGAGTTAGGGGGAAGCTGAGCTGCAGTGGAAAGGCTCTCCAGCCAGCTGAGCTTCCTGAAGACATGGGGAGTCGTCTTAAGGTCTGGCTTTACTTGACTGGTTGACACTGTAATACAGATGGGTTTGTCCATTTCCAGGTAGCCCTGCTGGACTTCGGAGCAACTCGAGGGTTTGATGAGAAGTTCACAGATGTCTACATAGAGGTGAGGACTTGCACTGTGTCCTAGAGTGCTGCACTGGGGGTCTTAGAGAATTTGTGAAATTCTGCTTATCTATTAGCTGTATCACTTTGTACTTGAATCCAGTCTGGGTGTGGAGGGAAGCAGGGCTGGAGGCAAGAGAGAGATCTCTGTTCCTGTTTCATCCCTTACCATAGCCTTCTGCATGTCTGCTGCAAGCCTCTGGCTATCTGAGTTTGGATGTTAAAATTGCATGACAGAAGTGGAGAACTGTAATGTTGCTTATTGGGAGACTCGGGCAGCAGAGCCTATCAGAGCACTCAGAATTCAGTGATTTTTATATGAGGGTATGCAGGAATTGCTTGTCCTGTTCGCTGTCTCTTCCTGTGATTTCTAGCTTGCTTACAGACTTACAAATTTATGTGAAGTCATTATGTGCTTCCTTTGTGATCACCATGTTCTGCACTTGATAAATTGAGCTGCCAGGGGCCAACAGATGTCACCTAAAGCTTCTCACAGTTGGCTCTGCTGTTTTGTTGGGGGAGGGGCTGATTGATTAGTGAAGCTTTTTTGATGGTCCCTTACATTCTCTGGGCTATGTGCAGCCCTACTGGGAAGAGCTTTGGAGAGCCAGCAGCTGTATCTTTTGCCAGTAGCTCTTGAACTGGCCAACATGCAGACCCCTGAAGATGAGGGCAGAGGCAAGGAAGCGAGCGGGCAGGTTGTGTACCTGTAGTCCTGTACTCAAAACATTTTTCAGTCATCCCCTAGCTCTCCTGAAAGTGTTCCTCCTATTCAGGTAATCAAGGCAGCTGCTGACATGGACAGAGAGAGAGTACTGAAGAAGTCCATTGAAATGAAATTCCTCACTGGCTATGAAGTCAAGGTATGGAGCAGAAGGGTCTGCTTTTAGTGGTGGCTCGTGATAAATTTGTTGTGGGTCTCTGGACTTCCCCAGATTTCTTGATTGGTAAAAGCCAATGTCAGTCTGAAAGCCCTGTTGATAAGGATGAGGGAGGAGGGCAAAAAAGGGGGTTGGCTTTTGTTCTCTCAAAAGAACTTTGTTTTCTCAAAAGAGCCGCTTCTTGGGAGCGGGAGCAGTAACGATGATACAGCTAGCCCCAAAACCACTGTCCTTCCTTCTGTCCCCCAGCAAGACCCTGCAGGTGGTGATGACTGCTGAAATTTCATGACTGGGCAGATGGCCTTCTGGAAGGTTTAGTTGTTTGAAACTGTATTAACCAAATGTTCATCAGTCTTGCTGGGGGCTGGAGGTGACCTTTGTTGTCGGTATAGCTAGGTATTTTCCTGAGCTGCTGCTGTTAGCGCTAGCATTTCTCCTTTTCCTCCCTGGTGGTTAAAATGGCTAGTGATGTTATTTATGACTCTTTCCTTTTGGGCAGGAAATGGAAGATGCCCACTTAAATGCTGTCCTCATCTTGGGAGAGGCTTTTGCGTCTGAGGAACCTTTTGATTTTGGCAGCCAAAGCACCACTGAAAAGATCCATGGTTTAATCCCAGTCATGCTGAAGCATCGGCTTGTCCCTCCGCCAGAGGAGACCTACTCTCTTCATCGGAAGATGGGGGGTTCTTTCCTTATCTGCACCAAACTGAAGGCCAAAATTCCCTGCAAAAACATGTTCCAGGAGGCATATAGCAAATATTGGAGCAGTAGGGGCAAGAAGCCAGAGGAGTAGTGTGAATGAACTAACATGTCTTGTTCTGAGGGCACAGTTCATCTGAGCCTTGCAGAGAGCGTTCTAGCCTCCCATGCGTTGCACCCCAGCTCTCCATCCTCTTGAGATGCAGCAGCCTGTGCCCTGGAAGCCAAGTGTGCGTTTCACAAGGACAAAGCTGTTCTTTCATGCCGTGTCTGTCCTACACTGATGCCAGTACAGTCCGCAGCTTGCAGGAAACTATCTTCTTCAGCACGTCTGTACTGTTTCAAGGTACCAGCCAACTACCTTGAATGCATTTTTAACATTGTGATGGTGGCTGCATATTGATTGGGTTTTGTAACAAGTAGGGGAAGGATGACAAGAGCAGAATTTAATATTGAAACCTGTTTGTAATTCCCCAAAAATCATTTTTTAAAAACCTTCCCTCTTTCATGCTAAGGTGGAATTCAAGTAGTTTTCATACTGTGAATTATAGAATGAAATACCAAGGTGTACCCTACCACAGACACGTTCAGCACCCCCTCCCTCCCCCCCATTTTTGTAAGTCAAATGGTGGCAGTCTAAGAACCCTCCTGGATTTTACTGACACTGATTCAATGCAAGGGGGGTGTGTGTGTACATAGGATGAAGTTTTATGCTTTCTGCCTCTTTTTGGCTTGCAAGCTAAACATAGGAAGTATTTTAAAAATCTGAGAATTGAGTGTCAATCTTTTAAACACACATGTACACTCACACAACCCATCTCAGTTCTGGGAGTCAAACATGTAATCAGCAGAGCTATATCTGAGCACAAATAGTGGGATTCTTCACTGTCTGATAGGTATCAGCTTTCCTGAGGGCGAATTAGATAAGCTACAACTCTGACACCAATTGCTTGCTGGACTCCTAACCAAGAACCTAGTCTGTCTCTCTGTTTCCCTGTAATGCAGATCTTACGGCAAGGCAGACAAACATGTAATGTCTCGTGAGCATTTCAAGCTTTTGCTGAAATGTCCCACGTTTAAAACCAGATGCAGAGTTTTAAACTATTGGAGTCAAGCTAGGAAATTTACTTCCTTAGATTTTTGTACAAAGCCTGTACCTGTACAACTTCCTGATTTCAATAAAAAAGTGCTTGTGCGGTGGGCCTTCTGCCTGCAGTTTTTTCATCTTCTGGTGGAGTAATGAACAGTCAAGTGAACCATGTCCTGTTCTGTGGGATAAACAGGAGTTGAGCAGAAGGAGAAGCTTCCAAGTCTCCTCTTGTTGCAGTTGTTTGCTCAAAGAATTGCTACTACCCTTGTAAAGCCATCTATCTATGGCCTGTTTATTCCTTCATCTTCCCATTGCAGCTGTGTCACTAGTGCTAACAGTGATGGTGACAAGTTTACCAGGAGCCAGACGGACATCAGCCATTGGTCTGGCCATGAAAATCCCTGGTAATTGACTTGTTTTCTTGTTTTCCTTTGTTTGAATCACTCTGTTACCAGTCTCCTGGACACAGGTCTTTTTGCCTTTCCTCTACGTGTGAAGAAAGAGTGGCTGTTGGAGTTCATGCTGACCTGGTGCTAGTAAGGCAGATGTCCTTATCTGGCAAGTGCCAGATACTTAGCAGCAGCTCAGCTGGTCCTACTCAGTTAACACAGCCCAGGAATGCAGAGGTTGTATGATCTTAAACTTCAGTACATAAGAAATCCTGACTACTGACACTTCCAGAGGTAAAGAACAGGTAAGCGAATAAATGGCCTCTCTCAGGAGGGACCTTTGAAAAATAGGAGAACAGGTTATTGTATGACCTTTATTCCCAGATCCTAAACATATAAACTGCTTCATTTAAGACTTGGTTGAGAAAGATCCAGTACTGTTTAATTCAACTAAAAGTACTCGTCAGGTTATTCCTAACCCTTTGAGAAGAGTGAACTCTGCTGTTCAGTGAAGTAATAGTTTTGCATTAAACTGTTTAACTTTGCACACTGATAGAGGAACCTTTCCTTGTTGTTTTGGGTCCTGATAGACATTGTTTAGTTTTTTTTCTTTTGGATCTAGACCTTGCAGCTGTAAAAACAGTGGAATTGTTTGAGATGTTAAATGCTTATGTTAAAGGTTAAAAAGCAAAGTATAAAAAGCTGACAAGGAAATAGGATTAGGTGAGCTTCAGAGCAAAATTTCTGAAACTGAAGATTCAGAGCCAGTATGTTCAGAGAACTTGCAAAGAAGGCAAAGTAACTTGAAGAGTTCACTTTCCCAGTAAGCACAACTAGGTGAGATTGGTATGCACTTGTTCATGTGACCACAGATCTTTTGTATACCGTGCTGGGGAGTGATTGTTTAACTCTCAGCAAACATTTCCCTTCCCTTGAGAGAGAGCGTGTTTAAAAATAATATCAAGCTGAACAATGGAGGAGTTTTCCATTTGCCTGAAGGGTAGCAACTAGCAGAAGGTAAGATGTTTATTAGGAGAGCTAATTAGAGCTCTCAGTCCCTAATTCTCCTGGCCTTCTGTGTATGTTCTAAAAGCGTTAATAATTCCTGTAGATTTATCCAGAGAGATTTGTGACATGAGGAACTGCATGTCAGTGTAACAGCTGTGGAGAAAAGGTGAGCCAGAAAGACACTGCTCTGGCTTCAAGTCAAAGTAGTCATGGCTTTTTACAGTGAGCAAGAACACTTGAACACTGCTGCTTGCTCTGTACCAGCCAGTGCATTTGCTTGAACTACACATGTAGGTGAAAGATATGAACATTTCTCAGAAGCTTGCTGCAGCAAAGTTCTAGAAGGATCCTCTTGCAGAAAACTGTTTGACAGGGCAAGCGGGAGGTTAAATCTGAAGACAGGGCTTTTTCCATCTAAAGAATCAAGATTCAGGCTACATGTGGTAGCAGTGATTTTTCCTCCCTTCTTTAGTCAGTCTGGCTGCTGCATCAAAACAGAAAATGAATGCTGAGGAGCAGAACAGGACGCTTAACATGCAGTTCACTTTCTGCTTTTCTAATGTCCAAATCCCTTGACAATAGAAGGCCCATTTCACAAGACCTTCACAGTTGTGGTGGTGCAACTGGAACCCTGGGAAATCAAAAATACAGCACTGATTGTAAAAGTCAGAGCACAGGAAACAGATGATATTTCACAGAGCTACAGCAGCTAGGAGAGACCTGCAGTGGCCTAAATGGGATGAGCCCACAGGCTTAAATCCACCTAAGCTAGAGGCGGGGGGCTGAGAAAGTAATAATTTTGACTGAAGGAGAGGCACAGGATCAGAAGTTTCTGTGGCGTAAGGTAGCCTGTGGCCATGTAAGAAGTGGGAAGCATGCTGACTGTTCCTGGAGGGGACTGCTGGTGGTCTTTGGTAATGGGAGAATGCTCAGGCTGGCACCTGCTGGCGACACAGGATCAGTAACAGGATAGTCCTCTATTCCTGCTGCGGGTTGAGGGGGTGATTGAAGCATGGAATCGAAGCTAGGACTTTTACCAACAGGGTAATGAATGAAGAGGAAGATGTCCCAACAGACAGACTCTGGTATGGAGAAAATCCCAGGCTGACTTGTGAGGAGCTGGTGGATGATGTGAAAGGGTCAGGGCACATGCAAACTTCACAGGTATTTTGAGATGCATGAAAGTCAGTTCGATGCTGGTAGCTCAGAAATAAGAAAGAACCCAGCCTCTAAGGCTGAAACATTTGATGTGTAACTAAATGAAGAGGAACATCAGAAACAATGACTACAAATACTGACACAGAAATATTGACCTAAGGAAAAGGTCAGGAAATCTGTAGCTGGTGAAGTTCAATATACCAAAGTATAAGGTGGCTTGACTTTGAATTTTCAAAAAGGTCCTAGTAATTTTTTCTGAAAGCTGTTAGAACTAAATTGATTTTCTCATATACCCCTCTTCTTCCCACTGTGTACTTGTACAGATGTGTTACAACATGTTGATTTTATCTTCAAGAACACCATTATTCCCCTTTCCATTTCCTCCTCAAAGCGTAACATGGGGAGGTAGGAAAAAAAGACAAAACATCTGCATTTCTAACAGTTCCCTGTTTTATTGCAGTACATCAAAGTAGGTTAATATTAAGTGTGTTACCAACATAAAATATTGGTGGTAAGTCATTTTTACATTGTTGACTTTTCCACCTTAAATATTTCTGTGCAAAAGAATCTACATCATTGTTCTGTAGCAGAGAATCTCTTACAATGTCCCCTAAAACATTGAGGGCATTAAACAAAATAGTGAGAAGAGGCAAAAAGCAGAATCTTTCCCCCACACGCACACTTGTCAGCTTTTATACTCTAAAACAAAAAAAGTGATTACATCTATGCCATGCAAAACTGTACAATAATATTACAATGAAAAACCTAAAAAACATATTTTAAAAATAAATGATATGAAACTGTCATACATAAAAAGGCAGGTATAATTGCTCTGAAATACCAACACTGGTTTGTTTGTGGATTTCTTCCCTGTGGATGAGACTTTCTTAAATGCAGAATGAAAATAGGTTGTACTGAGCTGCAGCTAGAATGAAAGACAAAGTAGAGTTGGAATTTAGACTGGAAAGCCTGCAGCAGAGTGGTTTCTGGGGCTGTTTATCAAATACAGTGTGAACACAATGCACGCAGAAGGGTGCAGTTTGTGTTAGTGCAGAAAGTTGTCCCATTTCCTCCATGGAACTGACTCCTATTAACAAAAAAAAACCACAGCAGAAGCTACTATGTGCCACTTTGATTCTCAGACTAATGCTCAGGAGGTGTGGGTACTTGTACTGCAATAAATTTTATCCTTAATGTACTCATTTAAAATTAAACAGTGTGCATAAAATGGAAAAAAAAACCTTCTTCCACCCAAGAGCATGTTTGTCCTGTCATTCAGAGTCTGGCCATGCAAGACGATATGGTGTCAGAATCTGTTTCTGTGTTAATACTCCAACTGTTTTGTTCTGAAAGGCTGACACACTCTGTGAACCAGTTAGATGCGGTTAAACTACCTTTCTATAAATACACTATGCTTTTTGGTATGACAAGACCCTTAACTTCCCTCTGCGGTATACCTGAGAATAACACACCTGGCTTGTAATTTTGTCAGAATTAAATCAAAGAGATAACATTCCTGACTCAGTTTTGAAACTTGTTAAAATGGGCAAAATGCACCTTCCTAACCAGCCACAGCAACTGAGAGGAAAAGAAGCAACTACTTTGCCACAGCCTCAGGAGTGTTTTTTTGAAACCACCAGCTGTCTTCTACAGATCAAAGGCAATAGAGAAGAGTACTATAACCCTGCTTTTGGGTTTATGAAATGTGGAAGGAAGCCACATACTGTGTGCGCACACGTGCAGGGGAAAACTATTTACCAAACCTTTTTCATTCTATAACCTGGAATCCTTAGTAGCTGCCTGAATCTGTTCAGATCCTTTGTTGCCATCAAAAGAGAGGGAAAAAAGCAAAAAAACCAAACAACCCATGTGTTTAAGCAGTGTCAAAAATGCAAACACCTTCAGTCTCAGCCAAAAGGAAAAAATCAGCTCGATACATACTGTGTACAGAGAACATATGCTACAGTCAAAAATTCAATGGGAGATTTTAAGCTCCCTGAACAAAATGCAGCCCTCTAACTGTGAAGTTGAAGCAATGCTACAGTGCAAAGTAGCAAACATCAAACCTTAAGAGACAACTGTCTTCGAGATACCAGTCAAGAGTCTTACAGTTCAAATGACCAAGTTACTTTTCCTAGCCCGATGAGTATTTATAAAGCTCAGCTACAGTATGCATATGTTTTCAGTGTTCATACCAACAAAAAAAGATGAGTGTGGTTTAAAATTGAGTGTATAATCAAATGGTCCCCAAATATATAAAACTATTCAAGTCCTAGGACAATTTTTCTCTTTTCAAATAAGTGATGTGGTCATTTGCTTTTCAACTGAGAGAACAGTTGCTGTTTCTCTTTTGAACAGATGTGTATAAAAATGCACAGTACCAAACTAATGATTAAATATAGTAATCCTAAAGGAGACTGCCAAGACTTAGAAACTGTGGTGTACAAACAGTGTAGGCCTGTGGAGCTCTCATCCTCTAGAGCTTAGTTTTGTAACACAGCAGACCTACGCTCTGCCTGAAAATGTCAGGTTTTGATATCAATAAATTGCAGGCACCTGGTATTAATAGATTGCAGGCACCGTAATGGAGTAAACATAGGGGTTTACTTGATTTAATTGTTTGCTGTGTCATGGCTCTTTGGGTTCCATTTTCAGATAGAGCATTAGCTCAACTGCAAAAAAAAAAAGCACGAAAAAGATCCTGTGACCCTCTCTCAGGGGGACTGTCACGCAGGCTGCTCTGTCTTAAATGACTGCTGTTTAAATGCCTTCTCTCAACATCAAAATAAGATTAATGTTTAAATACAACATACAGTAAATACAAAACTAAGTCTGCAAAGGCTTTGAAAAGTGTGTGGACATGCTTCACCAAAAGGAGGGAATTGTGGGGAAAAAGCAGTGGCTATACTTGAAGCAATATGCAGCCTTTAAAAGAAGCTGATGTGGAATTTTAATAATGCCAATAACGCCCTGCCTATCTGTCCCTCAGAAAGACTGAAAACTATTCTGGGAGGAATTAATTTCAAGTGCTTAGCTGTTCGCTAAAGCTTTTAATATTAAATGCCAGGCTTGCAAAAGTAGTAGCTTTGAAGTGAAAACAAACACAACCAGCTTGCTACTCTGAAAAACCCAAACAGGAGAGAGACAGGCTTTTGATATGATGGTTTATAAAAAATTTCTTGAATTCCTGTCCCAAAATAACATTGAATGAGCTTAAACTTGGACAAGCCTCTTGATTCAGAATGAAAGAGAAATCTTAGCTAGGAGACCCAGCATGATTAAATGGATTAAACGATCTGTGTCTCACTCCCTATTTCACATTTAGATCATACCTGGAAATTACTGTACATGGTTTGAACTTACCTATAACTTCCATTAGGGAAGACAGAAACTGGAAAACTCCAAACGTCTCTGTGTGGGTGAAACACTATATACTGCTGACTGCAAGAATATGGAATGGTTTAATAAGAGCCATAATGAGTTTCCGAAACCCACAAAAACCAGTATTCTAAATACAAAAAGCCCTTGTATGTTTGAGTATGGTCATAGTATAAAGCCAGCAACAATACTACTGAGAAGAGGCTCATTTGAACACACTCCCAAATGAAAAACCATCTGCCTTGCTAAGTAAAGAGAAGAGACATCTTCCTCTTACCATCCATTTGTACATCAGTCTCTCACTTTATTCTGTTGACTGCATGACCAGCTTCAGCTTTTTATTTATTTTTGCAACTTCAGTGGGCTCTGTCTTCTACCACAATACTTTCTGCCCTCCAAGCTGACCTGCTATTGGAACCAAACAGCAGGTGAGCACACAGAAACAACTGCAAATTGCACAAACCCACAGCACGGATGGGGAGGGAGAGGAAAACCAACCTTGCCAGCGCGGCAGTTGTGGGTGACTAGGCATCTTCTACTACCACAGTGTGAACAGTGTGAGGTCAGTCTTCAAGGTTCTTCGTTGCTACAGTGACAGCATAGCCAGCCACGGCTAGCTTCGGGCTAAGGGCACTCATTTGGCTGATGTGTATTAGCAACTAGTATTTGGTAACAACAGTAACGGTTTTCTGGTTAGGGATGGTCAGGGAGATGTGGAAGACTGCTCCCTTCCGAGTTACACCTGCACAAAGGCTGACCCAGGGAAACAGTTTTCCTGCTGAATCCTGCTGCAATGAACTCCCTTGCTGCCTTAAGGACCTCTACTGTAGCATGCTGTAAGGTTCCTCAGCTGCGCAGCTAGCACACAAGAAACCAGGGCAGCCACCTGGCTGACTGGTGCCCTTGGTTGTCGGGGCAGGGGGTTGCTTTCCAATTGCTGTCATTTTTGCAAAGGATGGGGATTAACATGAAAGTAGGAATTATAGCTTTAGTTATGCTACCGCCAGAAGTAAAGAAATGTTGTGAAAGCACTGCAGGGACCTCTCCCGCCAGTGCAGCGAGTGCTACGCAAAAGGAATATGTCCTGCGAAAGGTTTTAGGCCAGGCCTCCAAGTCTGTATATTACCGAGCATGAAAACAGGGACAACACAAATCTTAAATTAAAGGCTCTCTTAAATAAGCATCCATCTTCTGCTGCATACACAATGCTTTTTTTTCTTTGAATATATACATACGTATTTTACTCTAACATCTGTGTATTTATTTAAACTCTGTACTGTAGTAAAATATGCATCATTTTAATCAATAAGGATTTGCTGGCGACAATCAGATTGACATTCAAACGTGGTGGCTGAAAGCTTTTATGTGCCTCTGACATACTGATCATTCCCCACGTAGGGGAGGGGGTCTGTGCTACTTTTGTACAGTACAATGAGCTATTGTAATGGAAAAAAAAATCCCTCTGAATTTTCTCTTGTTGATACTGGTCTGGTCTACTTATGCTACTTTTTGGGAAGTGGAAGGGGGGTGGGATAAATATGTCTTTTAAAGCAGCTGTAACCACAAAAATTAAACCAATACTAATACAAATCTACAGCATCTGATATTTACCAACACCCTAGCTTTGCTTGTTTGCTGCTGTCAAATCTGGGGAAGGGAGGGTGAGGCAGTGCCAAACGGTGCTGAAGACGACCAGCTTTTACCTTCCTCTGTACCCCACTCCCAGATCACTTTCAGACAGGGAATGGGGAGGGTTAGGATGATGAAGGTGAGAACTGGAATAAGTGAAGGGGACAGCCATGGGGACAGCCATGGGGACAGCAAGCTGCTGTGATGTCAAATCTGAATGCTGAAGCAGTTCATGAGTCCCAACTCACGTGGTCAGAGCTCTCCAGGGAGAGGCTCTTGGTCTTGTGAGGAGAAACCGGGCTGGGAGGGCTGCTGAGGTTGGAGCTGTTCGATGCAGTAGAGTGTCTCGGAGAGTCAGAGTCCTGCAGCCCACAGACACAGAAGAACACCAGTAAGTAACAGGATAGCAAGTTTGAGAGTGACTGAGGGTGTCTGAGCAACAGGTGACTGGATTCAAAGGCCACCACATCTTTTGCTTGTGTCCAAAAAAAACGAGGAAATTCTTTTGCTCAGAATTTCCCGGTCCAGGGAGACTTAAGAGTAAGCGGTCAGATAACTCTGCTTTCAGCAGGCATAACTGACACTGACATAAGGACACAGCACCTGTGGGATTCTTGCAGTCTGCATGTTGCCAAGGGCCTTTTGGTCAGCAGAGTGTGCAACTTCAGGTTGCTTGTGAAGCTACAATGGCTCCTGCCTTTTCACAGATTATGATCTGAGATGCTCTTGCACTAAACTGAGAAATCTTTGTGGTATGGGCTTCATCACAGCTACCTCTTCTGTGTCACTCCCAGGATATTAATTCAAAGCATCCTATCAAGTTACTCCAGCTGGATCTTCCAGAGTACAGCAGAATGCAACTATGTCTGAGCTTGAGTTTGGGTTGATAGTTGCCTTCCAGCTTCAAATGGAAAGATATATTCAGTACCACAAAAAGCCTGTGTGATCTCTAACTTTCTCACTGGGCTGGGGAAGTTTTACTGGCCAACTTCACATTGAACCCTCTCATGTAAAACTTTCTTGTTTGGAGGGACTGAGTTGAGCACTGGGCAGGATTGCAGTGCTATCATAATGATTGTCTTGTTCTGCCCAGAATATGAATTATTAAATCCAGTTTCTGCTCTAAATGAAATTATTATATAATAATTCTTAAATTACCTTGTTAACTTCAGGCACTCTTGAGTACAAAATGTCTCCCATGAAATGGTTGCTAAAATAGCTTAAGAGTCTTTGCAAATAAAGGGCAGAAGGAATATCACCACTTCAAGCTGTGACAGATCACTATCAAGCTGTTACTCTACTGGGCCAGTATTTTTGGGAGCCTCGCTGCCCACGTATCTCCAGGTAAGGAGCGCAGAGAGCGTTTTCTGCATGTTAAATACCAGGACCAGAGTTGACACAGTTTGACCAAAGTCTTTTGTCAGGATAGCTTGAAATACAGGAAATCCAAGTCTTCGTTGTCAAGGACTCCCAAACTTGTAGCCAAACCCATGACAGAATTTAACCTCCTCATCTTTATCAACACACTTAAATTTTCTCCTCTTTCTCCTATCACTCACCTCTCGCTCATAGTCCCTTGTTGGTGCATCACTGCCTTGGTCCAGGCCACCAGAGGATATGGAACCATCTGAGGGCGATGCCATAGGCTGACGCTTTGCTCCGTAGCTACCTCCTGAGAATTCCCTCCGCAAAGCACTGCCATTTTGTGCAGACGATCCTAAAATGGGCGGAGGAATTAAACTGTGTTACAGATACCCACTCAAGGTACTAGAAATTTGTTAGCGGTTTCTCTGGTTAGCTCTGCTTTTCTCCAGCATGTCCCAAGATGCTCAGCTCATGGCTTGCAGGCTGTGGGGGCTTTTATCTCATCTGCTGCCAGCTGCAGCTTTTCCTAGGGATCCTTTGGTCCCTCCCTTGGCACATCAGCATTAGCACACTTTACCCAGCACAGACACCGTCACGATGTTCCCGACAAAACCAGCAGTTGTAGAAACTGCTGTGGTGGCAGCCTCGTTCCAGTGGCCTCTTTCCCAGGGAGTAGGTGGGTTGTACCAGCAGGTACAGACTACAGCAGACACACATGCTTTCTGCAAGCAGCTGGCAGTGTGCAACAAATGCAGCATGTGCCACAGGAAAGGAAAAAACCTAGAGAAGTCTTGCCTCTATTTTCACATGGTCCATTTGCCTGGTCTCAGCACAGGTCACTGAGATGACTCTGGCACACAAAGGCAGCATGGCAGCACTAGAAGAGGCGTTTCCAATGCAATGTGACTCTTCCATGCCAGCAGCAAGTTTTCTATTGCTTTCTCTTTGCACTAGCAGCAAGAGAGGCATCAAGAGCTCTACACAGTTCAGCAACGAAGCTAATAACCACGGAGCTTGTGAACAACTTGCCCCTGATTTAAAACACTTCAGCAGCAGCAAAGTAGTCCCAAGGGTAAGAATGTAGTTTCAATTCTAATGTCAGTTTTAAAAATTTGACAAATTACAAATGTGGGACTGTCAAAAGTGCTAGCTGCTTATTCATGTGCTCCTTTGAAAGCAAGATTAAAGTACTGTGCTTGCCCTCAATGGGAATACAGTTAGCGATCACTTCTGAAAATCCTGTCTAGTAGTGGTATGGATAGAAGCAAATGCAGGTAGCCGTTTCCCTAAAATAGTTGTACATCCCAAATCAACACAGTTCTGTTTGCTTACGTGCTGCTAACCCGCTGCTTGCGCTCATCGATCGTCCTGGTTCTGTGCGGGATTTTGTGATCGATGGGATACTGACAGAGCCACTGAATACAGTCCGACTTTCCTGAGGCCGAAGATTCTGCAATGCGGACACACATAACGACATGTTTACTTATTGACTGCTGGCTCAACTTGGATGTTATGAAGGAAGGCCCCAAAATACATTAAAACCCCAACCTTACCAGAGCTGAATTATCTGGGCAGCAAGTCAGCAAAATTTGCAAAATAATATTCTGCAGTTTAGGGCAGAGACTGGAAGCACACGCAACGCGATAGTGAAGTGCTGAATTACATGGACCTATGCAGACAACTGAAAGAGTATGTCTAATAATTCAAGAATTTCCTTGAAAGGATGGTTTGCAAGCCTAATTAAGCTGCTATAGATACATTCAAGTTATATCACATAATGCATTCTTTCTGAACACAAGCTTCCAAGGATCTTATTAAAATTTCTCTCTTTGATGCCATCATTTGTGCCATGCATGTGTAACTTTATACAATAACCATGTTAATCCCTAATGCCTGCAGAGTTATGAACACATAGTGGATCAATCTGTATTTCAATTACTTATGTAATTCCAAAGGTATTAACAGCATTACTCCAGACCTACACCAGTTGAGCCAAAGTGAGAATCAGCCTCCTGTTTTCAGCCTGTTCAAAGAGGATGACCACAGCAGATGCCACTGTTTTTCTATGTATTTTGATCATTGCTCCTGTTCTGCATCCTGAGAGTTCCAGTGTGATTTTCTAAATTGGTAAGTTACTGGACTGAAGTGGTCCTTTACTGAGGGAAGAGATAAACCACAATTTCTCTACTTGATAAGGTAGTTCCTTAAACATAAGTTGTCTTTAAAAGAAGGGAAAAGAGTACTTTGAAGTGAGTTCTGGGAGATTTTATTTCTGCTTCTGTTAACTTACCGCTGACCTTAGAGGAAAAGGCTTCTCAGCTTACTTAGCCCATCTCTCTGCATATGAGCTGGCTTCTTAGCCCAGAGGGACTTTCTAATGCCCATGCATATAATTTCATCTCTGGCTAAATATGAGACTTCATCCTGCTCCTAACACGATTTGCACTATTAAGTCATTAGCATTAACTAGAATTAGGTTTAGGGAACCTTTACAGATGCAGAATGTGAAAAGAACTGCAGGTAGCTCTGAGCATTACTTTATTTACACTTTACAAAACACCCCCTGCAATCACTGTTAATTTCTTCCTGTTTATATTTAATTATTTCCCCATCCTCACTCTGAGATAAAGTAGCCACACAGAAAACAACAGTTCCAATTGCAATGTCTTTTTAAGCTAGGATGTTATAGAAATTTCAGACCAGAACAAAGATTCCACCCCCCATAACAGTATTCTCAGAGACCTTCAGGTACTACCCATTTCTCCATCTGTATTTTAAAATGGATAATTAAATAGAGGCTTTGTAATGAACAGATTTTATACAGTTCAGACTTTATCAGGTAATTGTTACCAACCTGCTGTCAATCCAGTCTTATAATGATCCTTAGAGTTATTGCTATAACAGACCCCTTTGGTCTTACAGTCAACCCTTTGCTCATTCTCCCAGTGGGCTAGAAATGGCTGATTTTTAACATGCAACAAACAACAAAGAATTAAAATCTCTCCTCCTGTTCCCAGATGTCTCTCAAACACCAACAAAAGAGAATTAGAGACCTTACAAATGAAAAACCCTGTTTAATTCTCGTCTCATCCATTGCTGCACTATTCTCAATGAGGATATATACCCGAAGGCTTAAAAAAGTCTCTTAAATCATTTGTGGGATCATACTGCTGTCTCTTTTTTACCTCCCCCCCCCCTTTTTTTTAATTGTGAACAACCAACCTGCTTTGTAGTACAAAATACTAAATTTCTGCTCCTGTGTCCTTCCCCACGCAACAAATAATCTGAGTTACAGATAAGAGCATGAGCATCCTGGCTATACATAAACAATGGAGGCTCCCCTGATAATACACAAAGGAACTAATGGGCTAAAGGAATAAGTTACTGCTGTGTTTTGAGAAAGAAAGGAAAGCCAAGTGCGGCACCATGCAAACGGGTGCATTGAGGTTAGTACACTGGAGTTGCAAGGAAGGTCTTTTGTACTGGTATAAACCTACAATGGTTCATTTTGCAAAGAGAACAATTATGTTTAATAAGGCAATTAACCTCCTTAACAGTGACTGAGCAGACAACATCCAGGCATCAGGGGAAGGAGGGAACAGGTGGGTACGTGAGAAAGACTCATTTATTTTAATAGTGTATTCTAATGATGATTATTTTTCATGACCTCAGTTTGCAAAGTCCATGTAATTCCTCGTAGAAAGTTTCTCCACAAAGAAAATCTTTCATTGTTCTTTGTTCTAAAAATAAAATAAGCACATGCCAGAGACCCTGGCATTTTGGACCAAAACCCCTGGAAGTGATATGCACATGATGCAGAAAGGGGATTCAAAGAAAAATAAACGGTGGTTATTAGCAGTAGTTATAAAGCAGCAAAATGCAGCAAGTTAAAAACAAAGGAAAAAAAAAAAAGAAACCTGAGCTTGCTTTACTTACAGAGACAAAAACCCCTCATTTAGAGCAACAATTCAAATCCTAGCAGGAAAATTCATCTCCACTGCTGAACGAAATGGAGAAAGGTGAGAGAAGAGAAAAAAAATCAGCAGCAGAGAAGCTGCTTGCTGAGCAAAGTTAATCACTGTGAAATAGGGTGAAAGACCCCAATTAGTTCAGTGCATCCCATTCCCAGCCAGCTGGAGCTGCTGTGGAGCTGTGGGTTATGTATGTGCAATCGCTGCTACGCTCGCGGCTCTGCAGTGTTACCGAGCCTCAGCTCTCGCACCCACACTAACTGCTCCCGCGCTGCCTTCTCAGGCAGTCGGGCGAGAACATACATATAAGGTCTAACTAAACCGTTACAACACCCACAGGAAATTGTTTGCCTATGTTTCCCTGTTCATCATGCGGCTTGTTGTTGTTTTGGGATTTTTGTTTTTCGACAGTTTTTAAATAGTGTTCTGTTCATTACATCATAAACCCGAGCTTTTAATTCTTCCATGAAATAATATGACATAATCTAAAATCCTACTTTAACGGGTCATTTTTCAACTCCTCTATGGATTCCATGCTGTTCTGGTTTCAATATCCCATCCGTACCTGGCACCACGGTCCCCTAGAGGGAGTGCCACCCTTCTTACATTGAAATCTCCAAACACAAAGGGGGGATGGACAGACATGAAACCAAAACTCACAGCCTTGCTTTCCATACAGCTTACAGCATCTCTGCCCTCACGCCACAAAGGAGACAAATGCTTTTCTTCATACAAGACTAAACCTCTACCGCTCTAAGGAGCTAACAGGAACAAGATCTCGACACTCCAGGTTGCCCACTCCACTTTTTTTCTCTCCAATTTATGCTAGTAGACTGCAACGTTAGGATGAAGGATGCTCCTAAAGCAAAAATTAAGAGTTATTGTCTGAAACACCAGGGGTCATTCCTTACTGATCCCAGGGAGATTACTCATATGAAAAAGGGAAGGTAGAGGGTGGATCACAGTCTGGCGATACATCACTGCATATTAAACACAGAAAATCTTATAGTACAGTTGGATTAAAAAAACCCTGTTAAAACTAGAACTGAAATACAGCTTCAGCAACCCTCTGAGAAACAAATTTCAATTTGGCTTAACAATATTTTTCTTTTGCATTTCAATAGAGCATTCCTCTTGCGTATTTGCATCTCTCCTCCTACCAGAAAAGCCAGGATGAATGCAGACTGTCATCACAGGGCACGTTTTCCAAAATGCTACAACTTAATTTTTGAATATTAATGGTTGCAACAATTGGACTTCACAACAGTGACACATGACCATGCACGTGACCAGTCAAAGCTTAGCTGTGCAAATTTGTTTTGGAGCCATATGGAAGAGATTAATTTTCCTTCTGCATTTTTAAATTCTTTCTAGCGTTATATGCAGGTATGTATCTGAAAACCTTCCCAGTGATAGGGATCTAGAACAGCAACAAAAGGCACTCAAAGCAGCCTGGCGGTGAAGGTTTGCCATGCGTGTCTGAAGGGTGTCCAAAGGCCACAGAAACCAACAGCAGTGTTTCCATTACAGCAATGGGCATGGCTCAGACCCATACAAACCCTGAGCAACCAACCATCATCACATATATCTACCTCACAGATTATTCCTGATTTATCTGCAAATCTGTCCCAAGCAGAACCGCAGGCCACAGCACGGTACACAATTACGACGCACAGCATGTACTTGTGTGTCTGTTTTAGTACGGCTTGTATTTCTGTGGGACCTAGCGACCCCCATGTAGTCAGACCAGGATGCACAATACAAGAAAAAAAGAAAAGACCACTTCCATCCCCCCGATTTACATTCTGACTGGAAGGATATCTACAGAACAGTACCTTACCTCAGCCTCTGCTTAAAACTTAAGAGGATCTACATCAGCAAGTTGCCATTATCTTTAATTTTTGATCTTGCTTGTACATGTTCTAACTTCACTTATTTACTTTAACCCAGAAACTGTCGGAGGCACAACCTGTGTCTGTTTCTCTCTCAATCTATGTACAGTACTGTGAAAGAATTCTTGCACTCCACATGATTTCATCATAAACAAATGGTTTGAAACACAGACAGATCCAGAACCTTCTCCTAATCCAACCTGATACACAGCATCCTGCCACTGACTGCCGGAGGATGCACACCGTGGAACAGAGAACTTATCATTCAAAATTCCCACATCCTTCCTAGTGATTAAAAACGCTATTCTCATAGCAAAACAGTCAGCCCAGTTGTTATACACCTTTTTTTTTTTTTTAAAAAGCCATGAAGTATCTGTTTCTTGGCATGTCAGAGCTGTGGAAAGACCACAGCTGACAGCAGAAAAGAAATCAGCTGGGACAGAAGGAAGTTAAGGGGTGAAGGAAACAGCTTACAAGGGTTTTTCTCCCATGTTAATAGCCAGGCAAAAGGAAAACCACACAGTGTTAGTAGAGTGAACACCTGACTCAGCTGTTCATACCCTCAGAGTCATAAAGTCTGGAGTACCGAGGACAGAGCGTGGAGGCGGGGAAAATGCAGGGTTTATGGAATCGTAAGAGAGGAATTTTTCGGCTGAATTAACAGTCATGTGGTAGATGTGCTCAAAGTTGCTCGGAGAGGAGATCAGACGGGAGTGATGATGAGGGAATTGATAAGGGGAACGCTGCTATCAAAGACAACAGAGAGAGAAAGCAATGAAGGATGGTTGTACAGGTTACATCGGCAACAGCAGTCTGCAAGAGCAGTCAAACACTGAAGGACAGCCAGACAGCAACCCTGCTCGCCCGTCAACACACAGGTTCTTACATTGTCACCCCCAGTCCTCTGAGCACCTTCCTTACATGGTGTCATACGGGCCTGCCACCCTTGCAGGGTTGCTAAAACATTAAAAACAAATAAAACTTTTAACTCATTGGGAATCGATTCTATTTATTATTATTTGATATTTCAAAGAGCACCACAGTTGTAAAAGGTGCTTTACAGACAGTTGAGAAGCATCAGTTCCCTGCCTTGAGGAGCTTACAATCTAAAATAGACATAACACAAACAAAGGAAGGTGAACACAGGTGAGGTGGTGTGGGGAGAAGAAAAGATGAGAATACACAACAATTAAAGATCATAAGAGATTTCCTTCTGGTATTCATGCATTTTAGCGATTCCATTAAAATTAAGTATCACCTGTACAACAAACACAGTATTTCTAACGGGAGGGAACAGTGTTTTGACAGGATAGGGACACAGGTCAGGTGGGAAGGTGAACTGGTTAGTGTCAAGACAACTGGGACACTTTACTCTGCTGTAGACAGAAGACACAAGGCCTATGTCCTTCTGCACACTCACTTAATCCTCACAGCGCTTTAGTGATGAAGAGACTTCGCACTGCCGTCTCCGCGCTGCAGAAGACTAGGCCCTTAGCAGATAAGGCGAAAAAGTATTGAGAAATTCAAATGTTTTTAATAGGTCAACTGAGCAATGTGCTCCCAAAGTGTGACGTAAAGAAAGAGAGGGGAGAAATAATCCTGCAAATTAAACAGAAACAATTTCTAATTCATCTCTACAGAATGTGCTGACCCAAGTGCTCCTGTAATTTAAAATCATCTAAATCCAGATTTACTGGAAGAAGGTTTCAAGGCTCCGTCTCCTTCCCTGTGCTATCTGTACATGTTCAGCAGGTCAGCCTGCAAGGGGATGGTTTGCCCAATGGCCACCAGCAGATCAGAAAGCCTTTTCTAATTTCTAACTTCTAATTTTCTCTTCCCCTTGTCCAACTGATTTCATCACCTTAAAACAAACAGATCTGAGTAACATTAGAAATGTCAGGACTTAAAAAAATAAAATATGGTAAAAATACAGCTTACCCCTCCGCTAAACCTAAGGCACTACTTTTTGTATGTGGAACGTATTAAAGTCTGGAAGAACATTAAGTCACATCCCAATACATATTATCAAATGTTATTGTTACTGTTCTCTTCATTTCAGCTGGTAAAATCCAACTTTTTTTTTTTTTAAAACACATGGTTATTATGAGGCTTTGCATGTTAACCAAAACATCAATTACCACATTATGGCATATAAGACATAATATAAGTTAAATTATTAGTAAGTTTAGCAGCATCTAAATATCAGTACAAGAAGCCACCATTCCAAGAATGGTCCAGGAAAGCAGACTTTGCTGAGTTATCTGCTCACAACAGAGAACTGGCAGCAAAGCCAGCTACGTTCCTAAAAGCCAATACAGGAGAAAAGGGAGTGTCTTAAATCACAAGCTAAAAAGCAGAGGGTAGGCCAGCTGCAACCATGAAAATATTTAGCCAGCATTCATGAATGTGAGAAAGCCATGATATGGCAACATTTTTAAAACGATCCTCCATGGAACTTTCTCCATGGACTCCAGCATTAGATGCATGCATAGGGTTCCCACTTTCTTTAAAGAGTACCACATATGGATAAGTACTCATTTACTCTGAAAGTTTCTCATTTGAAACAAGCAAAGCTTCACACATCATCTAGAATGGAGGTATAATGGCTCATGTATAATGAGGTCAAACTGAAGCATAATGTTCAAATATAATGGCAGTCAAGACTAGCTTTTGTATGTGAAATACTTAGGCATGCAGAATACGAAAGCAAAATCAATCCTGTACATCTGATGTACACAGAGAGGTGGTCTGTGCTGCAGTAAGTGCAGTTCCAGATTTCAGATCTTCACTACAAAGGAGCATCCACGATAAAGTGGCTTCAAGGGACAAGAGGGCAGAAGGGAGGCCAGACTGTACGGCCAGTTAATTGGTGACAGGCTGCTAGGGAAGAAAAACATGTAAATAAATAAGTTCGGGGATATACTAACAGGAATGATTCTAAATTGTACAAAACAAGACAATGACCCAGATCTAGTATCCACATCAATAAAATACAAATATATACCAATTACGGCTCTGTTAATAGCAAACAAGAACTTCTGGTTTCTGTTGTGTTGTAGCCCACAAACTTGCTTGTCAAAGCCAGACCCCTAAATAGCTGCTCGCCATGAAGAAAGGAAGGATGCAAATTTACAATTGCCTGATAACCTCTAATTTTTCTCTCTTAAATCTGATCTCACTCTGAGCCTTGGGCATGTTTATTTCTGCCCAAACATAGGGCTATGCTGAGGTCAAGGGTGTCCATTCATGGAGAGAACAACATGGGACTAGGTTAATAGACTGCAATTTGCTATGAACATATCTCACTATTCATGTCATGTGCCTATTGCATACCAAGACCTTGGAAACAATGCACAGAGAAAGCACCTTTCCCCCTTGTGTGGCTGCATCAGCAAGGGCAATCACATGCAGACAGATATGTTGCACATATGTAGGCATTTGTTTTGTATACAACATATCAAATAGCCTGAAAAAGTTTAAAACATTCCATTTATCCAATTTTCATTTTGGACATTTACAATACAAATTAAACTCTCTGAAGTTGGTCTTTTAAAAGACATCATTAAGAACAGTAGTGGGCAGAGAGCAAGCAAGCTCCTGTTGGCTCTGCATCCACCAGGCAGTTACGCCATGGGTTAGGGCAGCATAGGTGTATGTCCCCTCCTGCCCACCGACATATCACAGCCCAGCCACGCAATGGCCATCGCTACCAGTTCTAATCCTGTGCTTCGTTCAATTTTTGGCATTTCCCCTGAAAAAGGCAGCAGAGGCAGGTTAGTGGGACTGCAGAGGTAAGTTTTGATTGGATTCACATTGCATATATAAAGTGAATATGTATATATTCATAAATAAATATAAATATAAACACATACATATATATAAAAATTGTCATTTGCTTTATAAAGTTCATCCATGGATGCTAGATAAAAGCTAGGCTGAGCTGGCTATTTAGTTTGTGACAATCTCATCCAACACAGAGATTAAAATATCTACTCTCTATTAAAACCTATTTATTACTAAGGACCCTTCTGCCTACATAGCACCATACTCGCTTCAGTGAAAGGTCATGCTGGATGAACAAATTTGTATCAGTAGATCCAGCCAAATTTGAAATTGCTCAAATAAGTTGGAAGAAACTGCAAATAAAAAGGCCCACTCCATTCTTTCATACACTTTCTGCGTTCCAGTATCTCATAAAAAAAGAAGCTGTATCTCATAAAAAAAGAAGCTATATCACCTAAAATAGTTGGATGAAGAGAGTGTGAGAAAACTATTAGCCTTGCACTACTTGTTCCCCCTAGTGGCAGCCCTCCTTAAATGCAAAAATGTATTTTATCATCCACTTTCATAAACAGAAACCGGCAAAGTAAAATGCTGCAATCTTTCCCACAGTTCTTTAAAAATAAATACTTTTTCCTCTGAAACACACTAATCTATTTAAAAATACAAAGAAGATGTTCCAGCTGCAAAATCATCACACATACTAAGAAGCACACAAAAAAAAGCGCTATTCACCTTTTTGGAACAAAGTATGAATCTAGTGAAATAATTCTACGTCTTTGTAAAGAAACCACCACACAAATGAACTGTACACAGGGTTGGATGAGTGTTCTTTACCTTGTGTACTGATTCTCTAGGAAATGTCCTCTATATCCATCCTCTCTTTTAATTCTAAATTTATGTTTCAAATAAAACATTAGACTCAATACATAACATCATATGCATGCACAACTCCTTTTCTTCTATTTTTGTGCCTGAGAAACAAAGTAGGTAGTTTGGAACAGACTAAATGACAACTTAGTCCAACCAAATACCTTACAGGAAGCTGTTGGAAAAGAAAAAGCTGCCTGGACTGTAGTGGCTCTTGACAAAACATTTATTTCCTAATCTCAAGTTACACGTTCAAACTCACACACTTTCAAGTCCCATGACTGATGCAATTCTGTATCCATTAAGTTAGGAATACAAATACAATATGACATTGCAAGGAGCTGCTGGAAAAATACACGTCAAATTTGCTTTATCTGCAGTGGTATCTCCCAGCATTAAGACTGATAGCTACTTCCAAAAAGGAGTTTTTAATAGTAACTTTAAAAAGAAGCTGCAGCAGTGGGACAAGTGCTGAAGTCAATTCTATATTGTACACATTTTCTAGTGTCTTCTCATCACCTTTAAGTGTGGAAAGTGACTCATGAATTTCTTTCAAAACATCATATTGATTAGTAAGAAGCAAAGTACCAGTCCTAACTTCAAATATGACCTTTGAGCTAATACAAGGCTTGTGCAATTAGAATGAATTCAAAGCTAAAAGCCATTTAGAAATGACATAGCTGAAGAAATATTAATCCATGTAAGTCTAGAAAATTACCTTCTGTAGATAAAGTCATTCCTCATTTTATACTTGCCAGATTTGGAGCTTGATTAAGAGTCCTTGCAGCTTTTGATTCCTATGAACTTTAAACTACCAATGGTTGTGAAACGGGATGTCTTTTGCTCTACCTTTAGCAGTAGCAGATTATTTTCTGTGCTTGAGAAGAGCCAGAAATATTTTAAAGAACCCACTAGAAATGGAAAAGTGAATAAAGGTTCTGATCTACATCCTGCCCTGAAGCAAATAATCATTCTTTTGTAACATTAGACATATGTATACTCACATCCAGGTAAGATAAATACTACCTGCCAACTTCCCTTGGATTTGTCATATGTTTTCTAGAAGCAGCTCCTTCATTATTTATTCATTTATAAACATACATACACACACACACACAATGTTGTTTTTTGCTCTATTGCACTGAATATATTTGTTATTGAGAGGTTTCTCAGAGTGTTGCTAGTACGAGATTTAAAGTACCTTTCCTTGCATATTCTCATCTAAGGAAAACACAGTGCCAGGGCTCAGAAAACACAGAAGGGCTCATGTACAATGTGCAGACTTTACGGTAAAGCGTAACATAAAAGTACCATTTCCCGCAAAAGTGAAGTTAAATGAGTATCTGGAGACTAGAGGTTATGCTCCTAAGCTCCTAAACTAGTGCAATTGCATGGCCCACACTATTTTCCAGTCTTATTGTTGTTTCCTTTGGGCTTTTCAGCATCTGAAAATCCCAATTTCAGCATCTACTTCCTGCTTTCTGCACAAACTCCAAGTAATAATGATGATCATTTTAGACAGCACTTCTGTATTAATGCCTATGTCTTATGGTGGTACTCATATAATCTGTTTGATATCGTACCATCTGATCTTTCTTACAGTGCTAATTAGCATCTTCTGAATCACATCTGTGTCATCGTGGATGAGTTTAGAAAACAATACGGAATACACAAACAAGATGCTCAAGGTAGCTTGAAGCAAGCAGTATGATGCTGTCCTATGAACAAAATATTAATTGGTCATCAAAAATTTCAGTAACTTCCAGGTGAGTATTTCCTACATAAGGTTTCGTGCAAACGAACATGTGTGTGTGCTATTACATTTTCTTTTTCCATTTTTCAACTTAAAAGGTTAGTTTTTATGTAAGAAGTTCTGTTTCATTGAGACTAGTTAATTTCGAAAGAAAATGAAAAATAGCACCTTTGGAAAGAAATTTGGGCACTACACACTGTTGAATTGCTACAGTTCCACTGTCTGAGGAAAAGAGGCTGTAAAGAGAGAGGCTAAGTTGGAGCTAAAGATGGGAAGAGAAGAAAGGAATTGAACTTACAGTAATACAGTTCACAGAGAAAGGAATTCCTCTCTCCATTTCCACAAAGAACACAGGCCCAAATCCTCTTAATTTTGCCCTTTCATATGGGTCATAAAAATTATCATCAACACTGAGAGGCCAACCTGCCTTAAAACCCGGGAGGCATTAGCCACTCTTCCTCCTACCCTCAATGCTTAAGTGTCATCCTCTTTGTTTAAATTTTATCACATAGAGCAGAGCATGTTTAGCTCCATTTCCCTAGTTACACTGCTCCTGATATGAAATACATCAACATTCTGAATACACATTTAAAATTGTACTTGTCTTTCTCTCACTTATTTGCAGCCTCTGTTGCAGTCAGTCACTCTCACGTGTACTTCTGTACTTACCATTGGAAGGTCTTTGAGAATCTGTATACCATCTCCAGGACCCATATGTGCTATGTGGTTAAAATTAGTTGGGTTAGAAATTAATTTATTTCTCATTTCCGGATCACGTAGCATCTCTCTGGAAGAGAAAATACTTTGTTTAGATATTTCATTTGAGGTGAGGATGGACATTTATGAAACAAGTACAGCTTTGATTATCAGCTACTTTTAAATGGAAATTAACTATTTAATCATGTTAACAGTGATAAACCCTTGCTATCAGCACTGGCATGGACAAGCTTCCAGCTTGAAGAGAGGGCAAGGGGCCAGAACAAAAGAATGCGGTTTGCAGGCTAACAGCCCATGCCCAGTAGTTACTAATATTCAAAGAACATACAAACACTATGAGCTGATAAAAAGCTCTGTAAGATGAGTAAAAGCATAACTCATTTGTGATGTATTACAAAGTGGAGATGAAAATGAAGTACAAATATGAAAATAGAATTAAAATAATACTGCAGTACCTTTCTCAGTCTGTGGTCAGAATTAAAAGCTCTTCAAAATGGCAAGGATGCATTTCAGAACTCAGAATAAATAAAATTTTAAAACACCAAACTGCGATCAGCTCAGAAATGCAAGGACAAGAACTGGAATTTTATCTCCACTGTACACAGCTGTTACTTTTCTTAGAGCCAAAAAGGAAGGAAAGCTGGGAGCCAACCATCGGTGGAAGACGTTGGAAGTTAGAAAACTGAAATACTCAGTTCTTGGAGTGTAGCTTAGCACAGGAGCAGGTCATCTTTAGTGAGTGATAGTAAATGGTCAGTAACATCCTCTGTGAACACTGTGAGTAGTGCAGACCTATTTTTATTGCCATTTAGGAAAGTATTTGTGACCTGTTAAAGACTTGTATTAGAAACACATCCTGAAGTCCTATGTCCTCTGAAGAGGTGAGTTTTCTGAGATTTATAGAATGTTTATGTAGTTAAATCTATAAATCAAAAAAGCAGATGCCTTGGAATACTGCTGAGAGTAGAATTGCCTTCAGAAAGAAAAGCAGAACCAGAGTCTGGAAGTAAGTAATCCATATGCATAGTTAGCAATGTAATCTTCTTTTGCAAAGTGTTTATTACAGATCTTTATATATACAGTATATGTGCACGCCTATGTACCTATATACAGTATGTGGAGACATGCATTCCAAATTACAGCTGTTTCACATAATTAATTTGAACTAATGAATACTTGTGTATCCAGTGCATATCCATATCCAAACTGGTATTAACACAAATTAAACATTGAGGATTAAGGCGGTAGTGAAGAGACAGAAACATCTGAATGGGCACTCCAGAAAGCAACAAATGAAGTACTACATTGGCATCACTCACTGTCCTTCAGGGCCTACAGGCATGTACAGAAGACAAGTACATGTTGAATACCGACCTCCTCTGCTGCATCCTCTCCTCCTCTGGTACTCTGAATGAATAGCGGCGCTTGTTGTTGATGTTTCGAACCATTTGCTTCCGGCTGTTATCTGATGTCTCAGGAACTACCAGTTCATCACCCTCTGAAATCAATATAAATATGATGATCCACTGGGACAATTCATTAGGTATTCACGGAATTTGAATTCAAAGACATTTTTTCCCTCTGCTCTTGCTAGTGTTGGACACCACCCATTTCCCATCAAACCTGAACAAATGCTCCTTGGTTCATGGATTTTCTTGGTCACTATCTACTCTGTTATATAGCAACAGACTTAATCCTTCTTCACACACAAGCTGCCACAACTGTGTTCTCAAAATACCACTGATTAATTCTTTCAAACAAAACATTTAGATGGGCAGGAAAGGATCTCAGTCCTCTACCTCAAACTTTCTTTGGCAGTTCTCACTGAAAATCACTAGAGCAGTCTTGTTCTGCCAATCGTCTGGAAACTCAATGTAAAATTCTTTTTCATTCATTCCCTGCTCCAGAGAGACCACTCCTTTTGAAATGTTTGAACACTGATGTATTTTGGTGCAACTGTGGGAAAAGGGAAGATTTTTTCCACATGTGTATGTCTGGCCAAGGCGTCTTTAATAAAGACATGAAATATATAGTGGTGATAATCATGCAATAGGAGCGTTACTTTGAATGAACACTGCAACTGCTCTGTCTTGTTTTATATATATGGAGACTGAAGTTACACTTAACAAGCTTGAACATATCCAACACCTACTGCTCACTGCCAAAACAGTTTTTGTATGGAACTGAAATCTCTTCTTTCCTTAAGATTAACTGGAGATTTCATGAAGTGTGGGATCTACTAGGTAAGTAGCTTCAGGAAAAAAACTTCCACCATATCGCTCCTCTCTACCACTGTCATTCCTTTTGTACTAATTTGCTAGCAATTTAAATAAACACTGAAAGATTGCCAACAGCAGTATATGTTTTCTAGAGTGCTTATTTCCACTATTTGCAGAATAGTTGTTAAAAAAAAAGATAGCTTTTGGTTGTTAAAACAAAGCATATCCCCTCTCCACCTAAGAGGTTAAAAAAAAAGTTAAGGAAATTACTCAGGAGCATGCTTATGAAATGGGCTCTAAAAAGAAAAAAAAAGTCAAAAAGACTCATAACAAAAATAGAATTCCGAAGCTAAAACTTTGGTACACAATCCTATGTAGCCTTAATAACAAGTTATGAATACATAATATTATATTACTTTCTGATCCTTGGGAAAGGTTTGTTTAGGTTAAGTATAATATTAATTTTAATATAGTACTGCCGAGATCACTATTAAAGCCTTTAATTGTGCAGGCGTTTTTAGATAGTGTTCTGGCAGGTGATCCCAGATTTGGAGGGAGTGTCTAGTCATTCTATTTTCTATTTCCAGTCTTCACTGAATATTCAAAAGGGAAAAAAATGTTCAGAGTAGCTGCCTAGCAGACATGATTGCAATCACTGTGGAATCTATAAGCTTTCGCTTTCTCCCAAGTTAACAAGCACCCATACGTTTGAGAGATCACTTTCTACAATGCACAGATCCAGGCCAAAGAATAACGCACTTTCTAAACAAAAATTTGCATGACGAAAATTGGCTTCTCTTTACTTACCTGCCATTTTGTTTTTGAAATATATTAATCTAACTGTCTCCAGGCCTAAAAGGTTTAGTGATCCTTCTGTATTCAAGGGTCGTACCTGAAAAAGAAAAATCAGTCCTTGTCATAGTAATAACTCACATCTATAGAGTGCATCTTATTCTGAAAGCTCCAAGGTGCATTATAAACTATGAAAGGAGCACTGTTATAAGGCCAACCAGGGAGCAGAACACCGTAACTGGCCAGAGCAAACCCGCTCCACAGAAGAACTGCAGGCTGGAGGGAGCAGTGTCTCCTACCTCCAGTAACACATGCCTGCTCGCAAGAATAACAATTGTGAGTCATTAAAGCCACGAAACAGGGTTAAAAACAGTTTTAGATTTTTAAACTTCTGTTTGGAGAGCAAGTACAGAGGGAGTTGCCTAAAATTCCACTTAAAGACATAGGCTTAACACCATTCCTCCCAGCATTTAAATAAATAGTTCTGTTAGAAGTCTATTTCATATAAGAATTCAATTTTGTCTATTAAATGCACAAAGCAATAAGCTGTGCTTTTATTTTGTGTTAGTATCATGTCACAATTACGCTTTGCAACTTGATAAGAGTTGCTAAATGTGGTTTTGCTATAACCTACTGGTATTTGTGATTTCCAACTTCAAAATGAAAGAAGCATTCTACTCTTCGAGTCTGCAAATTGTGTTAGAAACAAACTCCTCATAATGAATTGCCATTTTTTAGTCTCCTAGATGTAGCAATTCTTGTTTGTTAAACGGGCAGTCTTGAGCCAAATATTAATCAAAGTACTAAATCACATTCTGCTGTGTAGGAAAAAAAATGCTCCAACTGCTTAATAACTCAAAGTTTGGACATCAGAAAGAGTAGAGGAAATTTCCTCTAAAAGGCCAGATTCTTCTTCCCTCCTTAAGATGGTTAATAGCTGAGCACCTTGATCTTTGCATTATTTATCCTTACAGCACTGCCATAATATCCGGGTCTGCATCTGACATGTGGGAAATTGATATGCAGAGAGACTGAATAACTAACACAAGACCACAAGGACAATTTCTTGTAGTTTCATGCCACTGGAATGCCAGTTAAAGGAATTATGTTGACACTAATACAAAGTTGAAGTCAGTCTAAACTATGGGAAAAAAAACGCTTTTCTTTTTTCTTTCCAAATACAGCTGAGCAAACACCTCCTAAATACCAAGGAAGTGTCAGTTTTCAACAACTTCTTCCCTTTAATAAGTGATCCAAACCTGACATCATCCTGGTGTTTTCATATTTGTACTGGTTGAACCAAAATGTTCTAACCTTATCTATCTACAATGTTCTCAAGCAGCAGAAGATAGATTTTTGAAGGTCTGTTTAATTATCCACCTGTTTAACATCCACCATCTTCTGGCAATAACATAGATGCAATCAGTCCCAATGAAGCCACATGCAATTAACACAAAGAAGCTGCTCTCTACAATAGTATCAGTAAGTCTAACATACGCTCCAGATTGACCACTCCTCTAAAATACTGAAACTACATTGCAAAATACATTTCATATCTTGTACTTCGAACAAAAAGCACTGATTTGTTTGCAGTAGCTCTTCTTTAGGTGCAATTGTTTTTAAACAAGTGGTTTTAATGTGCTTAAAAAAGCCGGTATGACTGTAGCAAAGCAATACTGACTCTAGACATATTATTTAACTGATACTGAAACAGCAAGTTACCTTTTTGAGCGGAATAGTCTGAATCCACTCCATGGAGTTCACATCGAAGATATCAATTGCATTTTCACTGTATACAGAGAGGTATGGTGCATTGTAACCTGAGAGGTAAGGATTAGGTATAGTGTCATGTCAGGGCTATGACATGTCATGTCATAGACAGGCTCAAAACATAAAATTTCTTATGGTTTAACCATATTTATTACAAAAAAACCCACCCCACAATCCAACAACAATCTTTACAAAATGTGTTTTAACCCAAAAATTACCAAGAAATTTATTCTGAAGGCAAACCATCACCAAAAAACCTAAAACCTCCATGACTTTTCTTCTAACTTTGCAGAACCAAACTACTTTTTGAACTACAAGGGATTACAGTTTACTCTGCCAAACACTGATGTGGTTCAAAGTTTTTTTTCTTCTAAAAGCCCTATTTTTAAGAGCTTGTATTTTGTAAATGATGTGGTAGGAAAATATATTGTTGTTATTTAATAACTGTCATTTGAATGAACTGAACTCTTAGTCTTTGGACTTTGTACTAAACGAACATAAGTTGGAACTAAGCACCATGACACAGTCACAAAAATCTTCATGTTTCCTTCTAGCTTTAATTCTCTTTTCTTATTTTCTGGATTGTAAAGAGAATTCTTGTGCTACTCATCTGGCACATTTCCCCAGGATGAAATTTGTTCCACTGGGACCACTTCTAAAGGAGAAGTCAGGATTTCCATGTCGGCCACAAGACTGCCATGGTCTGCCAAGACTAACAAGAGCATCCAATTTGTGTTTAAATGTAACAGTTTTTGCTATAAAATATACCTCCATTCTGAATTGGAATAACATCAAGTCACTTCATTTAAGGCAATCAAATAACTTTCAAATATCAATGACCAGTATAGATGAACGGCATGTGAAAATACCTGTTTTTCAATCTATCACAAAATCTTTTATTTTGATTCATTCATTCTCTGAGTCCATTGTAATAATCACACTCTTGCTTGAAAACCAGAAGTGACATACAGCCTGTAAAAGTTGCTCCTTCCACATTCCACATTCAAACAAGGTGAAACATTCCTCTCCTCTGCAGTGTGACAGGCAGACTATTTTAAAAATCAACATAAGACTGGGCTCATTCACAGATACTCTGAGGGCAAATTTGGCTAATCTTTATCTGCATTCAGAAAGACATTAAAAAGAAGAAGATGGGCATTGCAGACTTTTTTTCCCCCTCCAACTGTCACAAAGATAAAGCCCCAGCTTTGAAAAAACGCGCAATAAATGTTTAACACAGTTCTTGCTGGAAACCGCAATCTTGAAAAAGTATTTTTCCCTTAAGGTTATGAAATATATTCTCTATACTGCCTGCCATACATTGTATTTTGGAAGGGAAGTGGGAGACAGAGGGGGAAAAAATTAAAAAATGATTTTTTAAAAAAGCAAAGAGAGGAGATGAATGAGAAGAGTGTCAGCAAAAACTGCCGAGGAAGAGAGAATGAAGGAGTAAGGAAAGAAAAGAAAAAAAAACCTATTAAGTAGGAATAAACACCGTTAGAGAAAAACAAGTCAAACTACCAGATCCTGATGACTCTGAACATCAAGAAAGCTTGAATCACAATGCTGAGCCAAAGTACAATCAGATTTTAAGACTTTAAATAACAACGGTCCAGTATCAGTGGTAGCGAATGCATAAAGATCCCATTAGCCTCTGTAGCACCTGAGGCTTTTGGCTGTTTTAGAGATCAGGCCATGTGTTTAGAAATTGGACATCAGAGTTGGAAATCCTGACCCTTGATTCCTCTTTGTGCTACAGCAACATAGGTCAGTGACAGGGTTGTCAAAACTCGCATAAATGAGATCAGGATTAAACCCTCTGACTAGATTAAAAATGCTGACAGAAGCTGAGAGCGTTCATTTATCTGTCAGGTAATTACCCTTGAACTTCACTTCCCGTGGATAGTAATACAAGCAGTGATCACTTCAATGTATAATAGCAAGTACACTGACACACACGGCAACTTACAGCAAGAAGATGGAGTTGCGGGCCACATCAATTCTTGTTGTCTGGATCGTCGGCCCTGGCAGTCAACGTAAACCCCTACGCTGCTAAAACACAGCAGGTATTCTTTATTTGAGATTTCGACTGCACAGATGGCATCAGTTGGCTGCTGTGAGATAAATGATAGTGTGTGGTCATCTGGATGGAGCAGACTGTACGGGCTGCCTTCTCCGTGAAGAGGGTATTTTAAGAAACCTGACTGGTAGCCCACACAAAGACGGTCACTGAAGACTGACATCCACTGGACATTCCCCTGGACTTGGATCTCCTTGATCTTTTTGTGACGTGTCTTACTTTGATTTAGTTCATAACAGAGGACCTGCCTTTTCATAGCTACACACAGGCATGTAAGAGCTCCGTGGCGCACATGTCCAGAAACTATTGACTGACAGCCTTTTGTCTCTGCCAGCTTATAAAACTCAGTCTCCCTTCCATCCAGGGCAGCCATAGGGAAAAGTCGCACATGACGGTTTCGTCCTGAGATTACTGCAATGAGCTGTTCATTTGGGATAAGCTCAATCTGATGAACCTTCTTATTGTCACCAACACGGATAATCTCTAAAAAAAAGGCAAAACAAAACAAAACCCACCAAATCTAAGTAAATAATGTTGAAGTGTGAATTGATTATAACATATGTATTTGTAAAGATAAACTATGAAGGAAACCCAAAAAATCCCCTTGATTGCTTCCCTGCAATGTTAAAAAGTACAGAAACAAAACTTTTATTTTAGTAATACCAGATGTGGCAATGCTGGATAGACCTTTGGTTTTTCCTCATCAGAAAAAGGGAGGAGCAGATCCGATGCAATAACAACCGCTGTATTATCTCACTTCATTTCAAAAACAGTTTATAACCACAAAACTACTGAATAAAGTTTCAAAGAACTGAAACACACAATTAAACATGTTACTTGTTGAATTAGCTTGGGCATCTGTCATTACACCTCTTTACAATACTAGAACATAAGTTTTCATTTCCAGTACCAAGGAGTAGGTTACAGAAAGTATCAAGCCAGGCTCCTTACTGAGGTGCACAGCTGGAGAGGAGGATACAATAGTCACAGATTGAAATAAGGGAGGTTCCTAATGCATATACAAAGAAAATGTTTTATTGTGAGAATAATTTGCAACAGGCAGCCCAGAGAGATTGTGGAACCTCCGTCCTTGGGGATTTTCAAGACCCGACTGGATAAAATCCTGAGCAACCCGGTCTGAATTCAGTATTGAGCCTGCTTCAAACAAGGGAAGAAAACCTTCAACTGCATTCCAGGTGCTGGATCTTTGTTACTGGAAAGGATACCCAAAACAGAAAGCACACAGAACAGCTTCTTGATTATCAGCTCTCACATGGGGTTGTCCAGCTGATAACGTAGTAAATCAAGAAAAACAACACCAGAGGATATCGAAAGAGAAAAAAGGTTACAAAGTCACTTTCTGATTATTTAATATTAGGGAAATTATTACCAGTTCCTAATCTCTTACCGTCTTTGGTGACATGCACAACGAATAACCCTTCTTCATTCCCCAGAGCTATTCTTTCATGGTCTATGATATTAAGAAAAAAAAAAAGGTTATTTCTCTTTGGAAATACTTCTTCAACAATAGTGATAATTCTGATTAACAGAGACAGTTTTTTAATATTTTGAAATAAACAAACATAAAGCCAAACCCAACACATCCATGTAACAAAAAACCATTGTTAACCTTCCAATCTTTCAAATTTTTGGAAAAAAAGTCTTTTCCCATTTCTCCTGTTAGTCGATGTAACAGCAAGAAACATAACAAACCATTCAGAGCACTTAAGTGTACTACTGACTTTGAAATAACGATAATATCCTATTTAAATAATTTAAATAATCAGAGTTTAACATAGTTTACGCCGTAGCATTTAAAATGACTAAATTCATACTCTGCTTTTATGTTTTCTCTCTGGTCCCACAAGCAGATTTTGTAGTCAGTGATTTACGTCTATTCTATAGTGCTAATTTTGCCCAGTTAAGGAATTATGTTTACAGAATAACAAAAGAGTAATGTCCAATTCTCAGTCAAAATTATTCATAATTATGAATACATGTGAATAGGGGAATACTCTTAAATACCTGACAAAAGTACTGGGTAGTAAATTGCACTTCTCTCTTAAACCCATACACATTTCCATATGGGATAAAACAACTACATATTACTCTCCATTCAGTAGATAACGCCATTTAACACGTCTTTTGCAAAAAAAGCATGCTTTTAGCATACCCATTTTTCTTAGAGCTTTCTTCTTATTCGTTTCATACCTATGATTGCTGCTGACTGTGTTGTTTTGATGAGGGGTAAGGTGCTGTCATAAGCTTCTTTGGGAACATAGACTGAGCGGTCTTTGAGTTTGTTCTTCTTCAAGATCCTATGCAATTCATTCAGCACTCCTACCCACTTGCTTTTTTCATTCTCACCGTCTGCTAGAATCAGGATTGAACACTTATTACTGGATGCAGAGAGCTGGGAAGCTGTAACCTGGAAAATTTTAAAATATATATTTTAAGTCATAAGCGATAAAAAATGTCATCATGATAATGTTTACAAGGGTATCAGATGCCTGTAAGTGCCCTTTTAATTAGCTGTCTGAGCTAAGAATGCAAAAATCTAGCCTTAGTTAACAGAAAGCACTTGTATCTCAATCAAGAACCCACAGCAGAAAAACCTGTAGATGTGAACAACTCAGCAAACAACTCAGAGAAAACTTTGGCTTTATTCTAAATGCATTTGTATTTATTCTATAATTTGGAAATGTCTGCCCTAAATAAGCTAGTCAATTGTTTTTCACAGCAATTTTATAATGAAAAGCATTTCTTACAAAGTATTCTGTATTTTTTTTAAGGCCAATAGTTTTCATTAATAATTTAATGCGATAGGAATGGTCTTTATGGAAGAATGATCTGTGATCCTTTTCATGTATTTGGTACAGCTACTATAGACAAAAATGAAAGCCCCTTTTGTAGGTTTATCTCCTCTCAGCATGCAGAGTGATGATCAGTCTAAAAGCCGGAAAAACAAGGAGTGAAATACAATGGTATAGTAAAAAAATGATAGGGGAATTAGTAAGACACCAAAGATACTTCACTGAGGACAAAGCTTCAATAGAATATCTAGTAAAAATAAGAATAATATCAGAAAAAGCTAATGATGGCAAAATCCTGATACCAAATAATAGACATAAATTTTGATGAGCATTTTACACTAGATTTCTATACTGACTACCTGATGAATGGGAGTTTTCAGAGATCCAGTGCATATATACAAAGAAAATACATAAAATAAAGGCTTCAGGAAAAACACAACAAATTGAGAAGCAGCAGGCAACTGTAGGAAGTGAAAATGTAGAAGATCATGAAGAACAGAATAATTCCAAATGACTAACAGGAGGCTGAGAAAAGTACGTCCTATTGTGAAGGTTAAAAAAATAAAACCCACATAAAGGGGAGATGAGAGCTTGTCTAAATGTACCAGTGCTATTTTTAACCACGAAAATGATATATGTACAGATCCTTATGCATTGCTGCTGCTGCCATGGATACCACATGGCCAGAACTTGCAAAGGAAATAAAATACTAGCAAGCCGTCAGTGAATGCGCACTGTACATCATACTGTGAAACCCTGTACTTCTGGGTTACTAGGTTCAAGATGTAATACTCACCCTAAAGATACAGGGGATATCTTTTCGATTTGCATGGATGACATCTGAGGCCAAGACAGAACTCACTGAGAATTCTTCATCCCTTATGGAGACCACAAACATAATTGGAAAAGAGTTAAAGAGTAAAATCTGTATGTTTGTTTTTTCCTTATATTTCCATACTACCAATAACCTTGTTTTGTGAAGGACACAAGACGACAGTACTGAGACCTAATTTTAAAAATTATCTTTTCCTCTTTATCTGCAGATGAAACTCACAAATGCAGTGTTGCATAATTAATTCCTGGTAAATGTTGATGGAGATAAATCTATTCAGAGTATCTGGTTTTTGTCTGTTTAAATTAAAGCCTTTTTGAAAAAAAATAAAAATAATCAGACTTAAAGAATAAGCCTGGACCAAGAACACCTCTCCAACTCTTTCATAAAAATCCAAACTCACTAGAAGCTATAAGCTCTCTGAGACTTCCTGGATAAACTAACCTAGTTCAGAGATGAGCTTTACTTAGTTGGTATGTTAAATGTTCTCAACCTTCAGTGAAGTTGGTAGTATTTCAGTAATACTGAAGACAGTGGGAACAAACTATTTAGCCCTTCTGAATCAGAAATTGTATTAGCTTTATGCTATAACAAAGTTTTATCCGTCTTTCAAAACTCTATTCAACCCCAAAAGGATGTATTTTTCTTCTTTATTCATTCCAGATCTTCTACACAGCTGAACAGATGCATTTTGGCACATGATGTAGTAATGGAAGTTTAAATTGCCACATATGAACACACAAGTGTAGTTCAGGCTAACTGCAAATACTGCTTTTTTCTGGAAAATTAAAGGCGCTCAACATGGATTACAGTGTTTCATAAAAGCTCTGGAGATTGCTTACTGATTTCAGAAAAAGGAAAAGCATAAAAAAACCTCCCAGTGCCTCTGAAAAGCTCCCACTCAGCACCGAACAGCTTACCTCATGTCTATGACCTGACTCACTATCACGCTGGGCTGGGATGCTTTTCCTTCTGCTACATCATACAGGAAGAGTTTAAAATCACAGATCACTGCCAGCGCTCTCTGCCAACCTTTCTTTACACCAGCTGGTTTTGGTACCTTTAGCAAAACAAATTCTGATCAACTCTCTGTAAGTTTGCATGCAATCAAAAATCAAACACACAGTACAAAAATCAATTCTCTCATCTGGGCTGACAGGCTTTTAATCAGTGATAACGTTAAGCAACATAAGCAATAGCACAGGTGCAGTAAGAGCATCAAACACAGCCACACAGACACCACAACATATTATTTAAAAAATTCATAGCAGAACAGATTGTTTCTTCTTATTTCACAAACTCATTCAAAGCTATAATAACAAATACAGAAAAAGAAACCCATCTCTAGTTCGTCAACAGGAATATGGCCAAAATTATGTCAAGTAATTTTTTTAGTATTTATGTAGAAGTATCCGCACCAATGAACCTAGACAGTATTAACACCAACAAAAAGACTCAAAAACTCACAGACCCTGGAAGATGATCTGATCTCTAGAGATGGACTATTCAAGGCCAACTCAAAGCACAATGGCCGACAGAGATGGAGAGAGAATTACTGTTGAAAATGCTAAGAGTTGCTTTGTGAAAATTTAGGTCTTAGTTTCCAAACCGTTACCGTAAGGTATAATTGAATCCATCTGCCCCCTGATGCCCCAGTTAGAGTTTAATTCCAGCTCTGGAAAACAACAGATTTAATATAAGTGCCCCAAATGCAGCTATCTGATACTTACTCGGACATGTCCTTCATAAGCTGTTCCTATGCCTTTCTGTGGATCTATTCCCAAAGGTCCCTTAGTCTGTTCGGGAGGGATTGGACATACTGCAGGAGCCTTGTCTGCACAGGTCACGTGGCAAGAGAATCCACATACTTGTGAGAAGGAGAAGGAACAAAAAGATTTGATGGTTATTTCTTGCGCAATTCAAAAGCTATGATAATGACGATGACATTCATAAAGGAATCCTCTCTTTTTTTGACCAACAGCTGAATAGTTTCACTGAACTTCGCTACAGCGAGACAGAAATGTAAGTCTGCGCACAGCAGCAATTCATGCTTTTATCTGCTCTAAATTCTGATTTTCTCATTTTCAGAGAAAATCTCATTTCAACACAGCCTGGTTTCATCCAGGTAAGAAAGAGCCTAATCAGAAGCTCATACTGAGATAATCTCTAAGACTTCCTGTAGGCCCAACTCTACCAGTAAACAAAAAGCTGGAAGCTCCTCTAAATAATGAGTGTCGTTCTGTGTACAAACGTACAAACCTAGAATAAATTAGTCCTGGAAAGAAGCAAAATTGGTACTGAATGGCAAAGGTGTCTTACATTTTGACCTGAGTCAGAAGCAAAGCTGGACTGACTGTGGCCCCTTATTGCTATTTTAAGTAAACTGAACTAAGATCATCTACCACCAACTGGAATAAGTATGTTCCCAGATAACTAGGTAATCTGTTACATAAGATGTTCAAAGTGTTTGGCTTCTATTGTTAAAAGACTGAAGCATGAGAATACATTCTGTTATTCAAAATATAAACAGAAGACTCCTGCATTATCACACCACATTTACTGTGCAATTTGCATCTATAAGAACTTCAGTTCACATTTCCTGCTTTCGCAAGTGCTTACCTTCACAAGTACAGCCCTGTCGTATTAACCCGACCATCAGAGACGTGCACTGATTGCATTTTGTTGGTGTATTAAATGATTTCACTACAAACTGGTGGGCTTTAGGCTGCAAATCAAGCAGACAAGGATGGTTAATACCTGTAACACTTCTGAAGAACAGTTATTTTTTTCACAGACATAAGCGTGCACAGGTGCATTTAAAAAGGTAGCTTATTTGTGTTTGCTGAAATGAGATCTAAGCTCCTAACACATGGGCTGAAAAAAATTCCTCATCATTATTGATAATTTATTGATTATGATTATTGATAATTTAAACCATTTCTGTAAATGAAACCATGGAAACTGGACCTTGTCTCAGAATACGAGTTTGCCTCCATTGCAGATAGGAAAGTTGCCAAAATTATTCCATTACATTCTAGAAGTTGAATGTGTGTATGTTTGTGCTTGGTGGGCACCTGGCGGCCAGCCAAGGTCAACCCACCACAGTATTTTTTAAGCTGCAAATTCAATGCTCCTCTGTAAGAAGTGTTGCCTTAGTTCAAAGAAAAATATCAGGCTTTTTCAAAATTCTAATTTTTATGCCAGAAAGCATGACAGAGTTCAGTTTTATGGTGTCAGGCACAGGCAATTTCAGAACACCCAATTTAAAAGCAAGAGTATAGATGAAGTTGATTTTGAAAGAGCTTATCTTCTTGCTAGTTCTTGGGAACACAGACTAGATGAGTAAGTGTTTTAATTCTCTCTCTCCCCTCAAGGATGGCAGTGCTGATGCTATGATATCAAGGCTAAATGACTACATAATGTGATAGCATGATTCATAAAAGGCCTTAGATAAAATCCAGGAAGCTGCTTTGGTTTTCTAAAAAACCTCCCAGAAAAGTAACAACTGGTAGGTGGAGAAAGGGTACAGCATAGGGTGTACGCAAAAGCTGTCCAAACAACCTGGATAATGTATGTGATCTGAAGTAAGACAATTTTGCAGACTACTTTAATGAGTAGGTATATTAAAATTGTACTCACTTTCCTGTTTTTCACAGCATAAGATATCACAGCTAAAGGCTCAAACTTCATCCATATTTAATGACAGTTTTACAGTTACAATGGAAGCTTTCTGTCTACAGATGGATGTCTTGTTTTGAAACTTGCAGGGAAACAATACTTAGCTTTAAAAACTGATGCAATCATAAAGTAAGAAGGTTCTTTAGGGAACATAATAAATTAGAAAGCCAATCATTCATTACTAAGAAAAATATTTGCAAAAATGAAATGATGTGCACAGTAAAATCTCTTTCACATGATTCCAAGTGCACTTACAGTATTTTAATTGATCTACTAAGATGTTGCCAAGAGAACACTGACTGCTCAAACTTTTCAGCTTTCCTTTATACAGATGAAGTCTTTTGCTATTTTGCAATTTATCAAAGCAGAGAAACAGATCTATTAGAAAGACTTACTTACTTCATGGATTAGTTGCAGAAAAACTGTCATTTTTTAAAATATATAGAAGATTCCTAAACCATCGAGGCACTTCTGAAACTTTTATGAGAAAACTTTTCCTTTAATAGCTTGTATCTTGTTCCTCATTTGCTTGAATAGACACAATTCACTGTGAATTAGCATACACTGATGGCTTATTTGGCCAACAGCAAAATAATTTCAACAACTGACGTAAAATCAGTATTTATGCAAGTAAAAAGCCAGAAGGCAGAAAAACTGGAATTCCTTCTCCCAGCCCAGTGCTGCAATGCTGGCTGTAGTGCTCACTCTACATTGCTTATAAAAAATGCAAATCTACGTTTTCATTTTAGACTTACTCTTTGCCTTTTCTCAAAAATAAGCATCTAATTAGCACACAGATGTGCTAATCCGACAGCGGCCCACAGTGACATCAGTTTTATTGTATACAGAGGATAGAGGCAGGTTGGTCAGACACATGTCAGAAAACAGTCTCTTTCTAGGAAGTCTTTTTTCCTTTCTTCATGTTCTGGTTCATTTATCTCTTTCTAATGCCCAAACTACTGTTTTTCCTATAATCAAATGCCTGTGTGCTGCTACAGTGGAATGCCTAGTACAACTTGTCACACTACATAATGTAAGAATGAAGGGTTTTAAATTTTAGAAAGCAACCAGCTTGCATATAAATAACCTTTCTAGGCAGTTCTGGTAAGATTACTGTGATAAACAGTTCTCCTGAAGCTGTTGCCCAGGAGTGATATTTTCCCCCGTACTATGTAAAAAGTGCGAACGCTTGACTGAATACCTTTGGTGCAGAGAGTCCCGATCCAATATATGCTGTCCTCATGGTTGGTGTGTGAATTGAACGGGGAGGATGATCTGTAACCTGAACATAGTTCCCAAAGGATCAATAAGACATGCTATCAAAGATAGCTTGAATAAAGTAAAAAGACTACAACATCCCACCCACCCCATCCCCAAACATACAGGCAGTGAAACCAAACTGATTAACACAGGAAAGGACTCAGAAAACCAAATCTTATTTCTCAGTAAAATTATGTGTAAGATTCATCTTGTAAATGTCAAAAATAACTTTCAAACATTTGACTGAATCTTTTCTAATGTACAATAATCAGAGTGTTAAATTTTTTAACAGGGAAAGGGAACATTATTATAGTTGCAAAGCCTGGCTAATATTTCGTATTGACAAGACTTTCAGGAGAACACCAAAGCGTGTTCTTACAAACTACAGTATAACATTAACTTTGTGCCAACATTTCTTAAATATTCATGACTGAGGCATATGTTATGAAAAGAGACTGTATCTAATAATCGATTCAACATAGTTCCCATCCCTAATCAATTAGCCATATGTGAAAGGAAATGCAACATTCCTCAAAATACAATTCACCACCAGTGAAGAAGGCTTTTACAAGGTTCTAAACAGTCTCGCTGCAGAGGAGTGAGCTTCATTCTAAACAAAAGGATTTGCAATAACAATTTTTTTATGAGTGAAACTGTTACTCCTTAAAAAAAGACAAAAATTTGTCAACACTGAAGTACCTCGATTGGTTCAATCTCACTAGCTGTAGAAGGAGACCTTGACCTTGAATGGAGATGAGACTTGCTATCTTCATCCCGTGATGGAGTATTAGACAATGTAAAATTCTCAACTGAATCAATCTAGGAGAACAATTCAAGAGAAAAAAAACAACCGAAAAAATAAATCAAAGACCTCATTAAAAAAGAATTCTCAACTCTTACCAAAATAAGATATGGGAGCGGTAGAATTCCTAAAAGAGAACTGAGAGGATAAAAATTCAGTTTTAAGCAACTTCCTAATTAAAGTACAAAAATGCAATGAAAATTATTGAATATGAACACGCCAAGGCTTCTGCTGAGAGGTGAGCACATGCATAAGAGCTGCTAGTTCAGGGGCCTAATAAACACTTGAAGAGACTTGTAATTCAGCATCTTAGAAGGGTGAGTATTTTCTAAACACTACTGCGTTTTGTCCACTGGTAGTAGAGATTTGTTAGAAGTGAATTCCCATATAGCCCATGTAAATCACTGCAAACATATTCAGGAAAAAATAAGGAGAAAAGGCAGAGCAAACAACGAATTTCCTGAGGTTAGTGTTAATTATATTCGCAGAGAATTGAGGGTTTTTTTGTACGCCATTTGAACTACAAACACCTCCTTACCAGGAACACAGTTTCTTCAGGGCAGTATTTTCCTAGTCCTTCATACACAATGAAACTAAGCCCAACACAGAACTACACTGAACAACAAAGCACATAGGTACAACCAGGTATCTTGGAAAACAAGTCATCTTTTGTCAGTGCAACTGAAAAATCAGAGAATGCAAGATTCTTCTTTGAAAACAAGACATCTCCATATCAAAGTTTTCTATGTAAACTTATATTTTTTTAAAAAAGTTATAGTGAGATGAGGATGCTTTTCTCCACTAATAATAAAACTAAAAGCTGGAGGCCTACAGAAGGCTTCACTGCATGTCTGGCTTTTCTGGAGCAATGCTAGCATCAGTTCCCCATTGCTAAGGATTTGGCTAGCTTGCACACAACCTAAAATATGCAGCAACGTTTACAGAAAGCATTGGAACATTCCAGTGTTTTTTATCTCATTTGCCATTGACATCATACGAAGAATTCTGCAAACTTTACTGCTTTTTGGGAATAAAATACACTGCCAAGACAATCTTATACATGCATATACAGTCCTGTTCTCCAGAAACTCAGTCATGGTAGCGAACAGGTGCAGTTGCTGTTTTTCCTTTTTCTTTCTTTCTTTTTTTTTTTTTTTTAAAAATAGTAGTGAGTTAAGTTTGATGGCTTCTAGTTTTGTCATAGCCTTCAAAAAAAAAATTATCTGGTGGAGAATGCTCATAATGCTTATCAGCTTAATCAACTTAGGCATATTAAGGTGCCTGCAAGTATTTCTTTAATGAAAACGGGAAATTCTCACACAGGGATACACCTGTTTTCTACACATCGATCATGTGTTTCAAGCATTGAGGCAAAAATTAGCAGTAAAGCAAACATTTTGTGCTCAGATTTATCAGAAGCAAATAATAATTGGAAGCTTTATCCAGTATTAGAAACATTGATGCCTTTAAGTAGTAAATCCCCAGACATGTAACATTGTTTCAATTATTTTAAACTTTTTTTATTGAGTCTAAACGTGATAATTTGGAGTCCAGTCAAAGACTGTTTAACCTCGAACAATCCTACTTTCTTCTTAAAAGTGTTATTAAAAATTAAGCCCAATGAGTAACTACAGGTGAATTTTTCATAGCAAGACATTCCTTTTCTTCTGCGAGTTAAACTCAGAGATCTAATCTATCATTTCTTAAATGTTTCCAGATACTCTAAAGGCTTTCCCTTTCAAAGTAGCATCTGCATACCAAAGAATTTTCATGGTATCTCTTAAAAAATTTAGTACAAGCATGATATGAATGATGGAACTTTTCTGGAATGTGCTACAAAGCCTTTGTGGTTGAAGACAACTGCTGAACCAGTAACAAATGTATTTTTACTTTACTTACGAACATAAAAAGCCTGCAAAACACACAGAACCTGATCTACCATTACAGAATTTGAAGGGAATTTAACCACCACCTTTACTGCAGAAACAGGGCCTTAAGCTGTATTGCTGCAGTAATCTCCAGGTTCCTTGCTTTAATGAGAAGAACTAAGTACAAAAGCAACCTGACTCAACTACGGCCAAAAGCTTACGTGGACCATATTAACACCATTAAAATTAGTTTTAAACTAATCCACTGGATTATCAAAAACATATTTCAATACTTCCTACCAAATTGTAATCTTCCACAGGACTGTGCTTAGTTGTCTACATGGTGTGACCTGTGTAGGTTTGAGCCAAAGCTGGCCTGTGTATACACATCTTGTGGAGAGATGAACTTCTGAATTGGAGCCACAGCCAACAAAAACAAGCAGTTACTGTAAGCTTGCCTGAGACACTGAGTGGTGTGCTTTGAACTGCATAGGTAAGGTCATTAGTAGAACTGTTGAGCATTATCGCTTACGTATTGAATATTCAATATAAATGCTTTGTATGCTTTCCTATTCCTATCATCATCGTATGCGTGTAAAAGAAACAAAAGTGGCAGTATGAGTTTAAAATGGACACAGCATACCTGGTACGAATTCAGTCTGACAAAGCTTTGAACACCGTGTTTAAAAATCCACCTTGATTTTTGAAACACCATAGAGCTTTCCAGCTTAACAGACTACAACACATCCAACTGTTTTCCTTGTATGAATTTTTCCTGCCCTCCTTGATGCTCCAATTTACTCAGTTCTCCACTTCCCATTTATTTATCTCTGTACTGTGATATTTTCTATCACTTCCTATGACACGCCTCCCAAATGCCAAACTTCTACCTTCTATAGGCAATTCCCATAACTAAACACATGCCCTCTGCTAAGGGCAAGGAAAGAAACAGGCCCTCATTTGAGATTTGCTCATCTTCCCAACCTGCATCTACCTGATCGATCAGCTTTCACAAAGAACTTTCATATTGAAATGAGAAAGTACCCAAAGCATCTTCTCCAGTTACGGTGATATTCTGCTCATAGGATTACCAAATGAAATACTCCAAAAGCTTTTAGCCCACAGCTGTAAAACAACAAAAAGCACAGCAGCAGCAGCAGCAAACGGTAGCAGCAGCACAAGACATGCAGTGAGGTAAATACACAATCCATACGTTAAACAAAGGCATGTACATAACAGGCAAAAAATAAAGGGCCACATAGAGTAAGACAGCCTCTTACACGTCTGCCTTTGTTAGCTGGAATACAGGAAGGAGAGCGCTTTAACAAAGAAAGGAGGAGAATATGTTACAAAACCAAACAGTGACACATATTATCACAGTGACACATATATCAGAATTCGTCGCTCTATATCTCCAGAGGTAGTGTTTAGACACACACAAACATGTTCATTTTTACAAGTATTTTGAAAACAAGATATTCTGGGGCAACAAGAGGGAAGAAACATCAAAAAAAAGGAACAGTTATTTTAAAGTCTGTAGTTTTATGCTGGACCATAGCAGTGAAACTGCAGGCTACGTTACACTAATAACTTGTAGTTAGCATCTCTGTACTTTGAACAAGATGAATAAAGCAATCTCTTGGAGGCGCAATGTGTCCAACTTAAAGTATCATTAAGAACCAGAATTATTCTAAACTTAATTATTAATGTGCAGGTAGAGCCAGGGCTCTCACCACACACTACTATGGCTTATTCTGTTTAATAATGAGAATTTAGAGCATGATTTATTCTGTGGTTATTTACAAAGTTCAGATTTGTTTACTCTAACCAAAGCCCATGGGGACTGCATGTGAGGACAGATTGCAGGAGGATTTAAGATATCTATTTTTAACTCGTAATGTGTTGATAACAGGGGAAAAATAATATTTTCTACCAAGTGGAGAAAATAATTTTGTCAAGGGAAAATGGGATTCCATTTTATTGTTATTAAATAATCAAAAATTCATCTTTAAATAAAACAAGTTGATTGCTTCTAGTACCTAATGAGATACACAAAGATCCACCTGGCAAAAAAACAGAACCCAACACTTCCATTATCAGACACTTCTAGTGAACACAGGAGACTTAACACCTAGACGACATTACTGAGAGACAGCCTGCAACACACAGGAGAAACAGCGGCAAAATATAGAAATTAGTGTATTAGAGCCACTGGGAGTGACTTCCCTCCCCACCAAAATCAGAAACCAGGGACAGCAAAACCCATTCCTACTCCCTTTTGCACCCTCCCATGTGCACAGGAGATGCAAGGATCATTTCTGAACGCGTGGGCTTTCACAGCTATGAGGATTTAGGCACCGGTTCTGCCAACCTGACCGAGTATCTTTTCAAGGAGGGACAGCTGGAACCAACAATGACTGCTACTCATCCGAATAGTGAGCTACCGCTTTTCTTGCTCAGCATCTGCAGGCTACAGAGGCAGCGGGATATCTATTTTTACTTCTCTCCAGTAGAAAATGCAAAACTATTGCTTTCTTCATTGAAAAAATTAGCATTAACTCCAATCATTAACAGAATGCTATAAACAATTATGTAATTTGGATGGCAGACACACAAGACATACCCACCCTAGTAAACTCCAAATGTAATCAGTGGGCCAAACTCAGTGCTGCTTACACATCTATATGTTAAATAGACTTCAGAGATCTTGCAAAGAACTTCTATGTAACTGCAACTGCATATTATTTTACACTCCCTCTGTCATTTCTTAAGGAAGCACAGAGGCTGAAGAAACGATAAGGGCCATTAGTAATATTTACTTTGGGTGCTTGATTACAGTAGAGGCTTTCCTGAAACCCATGCAATATTGCAGCACTGCATGAGTCTGACCTGAGGACTTCTAATTCTTCCTTGGTCTTAATATAAAGAACCCTCACACTTCTCAGGTTTGACTGAGCACAGACTAATTCTTCTTGAGATGCTGCAAGAAACACTGCCCTTCAAGGTAACTACTGTCAAAAAGAGATATTGGAAAGGGAAGGGAGGTCACATTCAGTGGGGAGGGATTTTTAATACCCTTATTTTCATTTAAGTCTGCCTACTACATTGATATTGTAGCAACTCAATGAGCTAAAACATAAATAACCATTCATTTCAATAATTCAGAAGCTATATATTATGAATTTCTCTATGAATGAATCAAGTAATTGTCCAATAAATGTGTCCTGGTTTCAGCTAGGATAGAGTTAATTTTCTTCCTAGTAGCTGGCATGGTGCTGTATTTTGGATTTAGTAAGAGAATAACGTTGGTAACACACTGATGTTCTAGTTGTTGCTAAGAAGTGCTTATGCTAAATCAAGGACTTTTCAGCTTCCCATGCTCTACCAGGTGCACAAGAAGCTGGGAGGGAGGATAGCCAGGACAGCTAAACCAACTGGCCAAAGGATATTCCATACCATATGACGTCATGCTCAATATATAAACTGGGGGGAGTTGGCCGGGGGGGCAGCAATCGCTGTGCAGGGACTGGCTGGGCACTGGTCAGCAGGTGGTGAGCAATTGCATTGTGCATCACTTGTTTTGTATATTCTTTTATCATTGTTATTATTATTATTTTCTCTTCCTTTGTTGTCCTATTAAACTCTCTTTACCTCAACCCACAGGTTTTAATTTTTTTTCCAATTCTCTACCCCAGCCCACTGCGTGAGCGAGCAGCTGTGTGGTACTTAGTTAAGGACTGGGGTTAAACCACGACAAAACGAAAGATGCAGAACTGACTTTAAGCACAACTTAATTATACCACCTTTCACCTAACACAGTCATCAGCTTTATTTCTCTTTCTAATAAAGACAGGTAGCTCAACAAGTCTTGTATTTGTCTGCAAGGTACTCTTTGCATCTTTGAACAGTTAACTCTCTTCTTTTGCAGTTTTGCCAGATGAGAAAGAATTCTGCCCTGGTGTTAGAGACATTAGGCCCAGTCCAGTCTAGTCCAGAAATGTACCCTTGCCCAATGCAACTGAAGAAAAAAATGCTCCTGTTGGCCTCAGATTGAAGATGTAACAGGGAAAGTTTGATTCGGCGTGTAGCAAGTCATCCACATGCAACAATCTACACATTAATACCTGGCGTTTTACGTAAAACTAAAAGATGGGCATCTGAAAAGATTTGATCTGGGTGCACCAATCAAGAAGAATGTCTCAAAGGACGTACACCCACAGTTGAAAATTCTTCACTTGCATAGATTAAAAAATGTGATTTTGTCAAAATGCTTGTGAAAAAAATATGCTGCCTTCTTTAAAAAAAAAAAACAACCAACAATAAATACAGAATAAAGTACTGATGTCCTTCAAAACCAACTAGATAGCAACCAGGAAAACTTTCTTGTCCTAAGTTTCTCTTTGCAAAACAGAACATTATCAGCTACTCTGCCACATATGCACTTCAAATCCCTTTTAACAGGTTTTAGGAGAGAGTATGAGATATTTTTAAAGGTAACTTTCTATGAAAGAACCTGCTGATACAAACTAAGTGTTCCTAATACTCAGGCAACATAGAGAACACTTCTTTAATCCAGATAAAGGATATAAATGTTACTCCTTTATTGTAGATTTAACATGACAGGAAACTGTACTCTCATTTTTTTTAATGTAAGAAAATTCCAAGAAAATTCCAAAATATCAGCAAGACAAAGTTTTCTATACGCTATACAAAAATGTGGGCAAGTACCTTCTACTACAGTACCACAGATGTACCTTCACATTTTGTCTAAGGTATATATACCTGATTTACAGAAAAAAAACATCTAGAAGAAAAGCATTCTTTCAGAGTTTGTCAAAAGAAATGCAATCAGTAGAACAGGCCTGTATACTATACCCTCTTTGTTACACTCTTCACAGCAGACATTTCTAGAATAAAATTAATTGTATCACATTTTAATGCAAATAAGATTATACTATTTTAAATACATATGTATAAATATGTGTGTATGTGTATACACATACATACAAGCACACACAGACGTACACACACGATATACCTACAGAGTTGTAATGGATGGGCCTCTACCACGGATGCACAGTATATACTTCAATTTTAAAAAGCTTATTATTATTTCCTTTCATGTGCCTACTACTTCAGTATGGAAGAAATATAATGCAGTCAATTTTCAGCTTTTAACTTAATTCCCTTAGTATGCAATTAACTAAGGTAAATATTGCAACACTGTCCTGACAGAAAACTAGCATCTCAAATGGCAATAAAAAATAGTAGGTTCATTTCAGTTATAATGAAAATTGCTTCTTACAATACAGGCTAAAAAAGAGACAACATTTTATTTGAGCAAACAGAAATTAACTGTATGCAAAGAAAACACTTTCACTGAAGTGATCAGAAAACTTCTGGAAACAACTAATGATAAAGTAATAATATGAAGCAATAGAACTAAATGAAATTAAGGTGCCAGTGATTTTGGAACCATTTTCCACAGGCCATATCAGCAGATAAGGCCCAAAGCAGCTTCTCCCCATTAGAAAAACTGTTTGCAGTTAAAAATTCTTCACCTGCACCTAAAGAAAAACATTTACTTTAAAATTGAACATCCATCTATATAAATAGGTGTAAGTATGCTATTATAGAAATATTCTGTTCTCCACTGCACTTGCAGATTTTTTAAGTTGACTGCATTAATGTTTGAATATTCCAAATCAATCAACTCATCTCTGTTATTGAGGGATTTACTGGTTTGAAAGTCAAAGACTTACGTCATCCATAAAATCAATCAATGAGGATGAAGAGGAGGAAAAGGAATCCTATTTTAATGAAAACAGCAGTAAAAAAAAAGAGAGAGAGAGAGAAAGAGAAAGAGATGGATGAAGAAAACTGTTCAGTATAAATAAAAGTGCAAAAATAAAGAACTGTAAATAATTAGTGCCAGTAACAGTTACCTCAGTAAGTTTTCATTAATTGCCTTTCATAGACAATTAATCAATAAACTACCTGTATAAAACCCAATGTTCTTCCAGCATTCACTCACTAAAATAATATTCCTACACTCCAACAGGAGTTTTATACTGAAAGTAACTTATAAGATAAATAATTAAAAAGCAAATTAAAAAATGGTATTAATTGTGAGGACTTCAAGAGAGAATAATGAATTAATGAATACACAATGAAAAGAAAGTAAATTTTGGAACATCAGTAACATAAGGGATTATGCTCTTTCATAGCTAAATGTGATGACCTTGTACACCCATCAGGAAAAAAAAAGGGGGCAAATTTTAGACCAATGTGTAACTGTAAAGGTGCTGCCTTGTCCCTTCTGAATTCAGTTTGACCAATATTTCACCCCAGCTGTTCTTTTAAAAGAAAAATGATGCATTGCTTACTGTTGATTAAAAAAAGAAGATATTAAATGTATAGTATCGTTTCAATTTTTTTCTTCCAGGTTTTCTACCTACACTGGTCTTTTGTCTGAAAGTGACAAAGGAATTAAACAGATTTTTTTTTTAAGTATATAGGATCTGTGGAGAGGAGATGAATAGTAGTTATCTGGATTTTACAGATTGTGTAAAATGAAATGAACATGAAAACAACCTAATAAATATACAGTACCAATGACTTCATGGAATACATTCAAGAATTATTTACATATTTTCTCTCATTTTTACCAAACCAGTATCCACATTACTTAGCATTTTTCTGAATACAAAGAAAGGCCATTTGAACAACTATGCTTTTCATGTTCACTACAAAATCAGGAAAATTTCCGCATTCAAAGTTTGAGAGAGAATTCACTATGATCACTAGTGTTCCAGAGAAGACAGCCAGCACTGTAAATGACAAACAATTCTCACATAATATTATACACAAATATAAATGGGGCAATATGATTAAAATACAGTAGCAAACTCTCAGCAAATATGCATATAACCTGCACATAACAGCAGTAGTTCCACTGACCAACAGAAAGTTAGAATAGCTGTACACTTACTTCAAATTGATCCAGAGCAGAGGTAGGCGCATTCAAAAATGCCAAGAAAGAATTCTGTGAGTCTTGGTGCTTTACACCTAAAAAACAGCAGCAGGTTTTTAAGCTACAGAAAAATGACCTTTTCATGGAGGACCTTTGCCTTGCTGAATCAGGGTTTGAGTATCCACCTGAACCACCTACATTTTTTGAAATGAGTTGTCACATTTGGTCTGTTTTCCAGAGTAAAAGATTTTTTTAATAGACATACAGCCACTAAACAAGGAGCGTATGTTTAACTAACCTTTTCCAAGCTAGGATGTGTGAGCAGTGAATTCAACATGAAAACATACTGTATGTATGTGTCTATTATGCAGAAGGCACAGGTTTCTAATGTGCTTATGTCCATTTGCAACATGCACGGCATGACATACAGGCATACACACTAACGCAGCAGGTGTCATCCCTGCTCTAGTCACACGCTGGATAGCCTTCCGTGACAAGACAGCTTCAGCAAACAGTGAGGTTCCACAAAAACGTACGGAACAGGCTGTTTGAGGAACACACTGCATTTCCAAATAATACGAGTTCCTTGACTCATGCTCTATGCCTGTCTGCCACCTCTCACTTTTGAATGTCCAGGAGTAACACAATCCTGGGTAAAGCTTCAAATGTCTCTGTCATGCTACACCTTTTACAAGGTTTTCAGCCAGTAAGCAGAGCAGGAACGCTGCATCCTCTGGAGCCACAGAGGCTGCCACATCTTGACTGTTATTTTAACTTGCTTCAACTCTTTTTTTTTTTTCTTTCTTCTTTTCTTTGGGAAATAATTCAAGTTGCTGTGTGGGTGTTTATAAATCACAGATGTGTACAAACTCTAGCTTCCTGAACACTATAAATACATTTTATATCTATATATACACTTATTATGACCAGAGCCTGCAGGACCGTGTGCATCTCAAAAAATGATGCTATCAAAGGCCACTTATTTCTTTTAAAAAATGTCAGTGTCTTGCTCTAACTGCTCTAAATATAACCCACAGTGAACAAAGAAGTTACAAAGAACCCTTTCCTCTTCAAAATATAAATACACTGAAACCCCAATAAAAGAGTAAAAACAATTCTCAAATTACCTGCTATTTTATAGAATAATTTTCAGTAATCTTTTTCCCCACCCTCCTCAGTTTCTGGAACACATTTATAAAGAGCAAAGGATTCAAGTGCTAATCTAAGTAATCCCTTCCTAGATATCAGTTTCCACACACAGGAAGTTACTCTACCACTGTACATTGACTACATTTGAATCCTCTATACAGTTCATGATTCAAACTTCAATATATTTCTACTTCAATATATTTCTTCTTATAAGAGAAAACCAAGTCCAAAGATAATAAGGATTTTGGATTAAGGTGTATTTCTATCAAAATATTTGAATAGTTGCAGTAGAATCTTATTAATTTACTTCTGGCAAAAGGCATAATAACTAACTTTTCCTTGAACAGTACATTCGTCCTTTTTTTTTTTTTTTTTTTTTTAAGAAAAGAGTAAACGTTTATGTCTATTTTCACAAAAACAATAAGATTTTAAACACTGGAAAAAATACAGGGTAAAATAGTAATTATAAATTCTTAACAGATTGTTTGACGCAAAGGAAGATTTCAGAAGCCAAGTAACTACACATAATATTTAAGACAGTTCAAGGATCTATAAGTGAAAGCTAAACATGACAAAGCATTATTGTCTCCAGGGAGATGCTATCAAGAGTTCCCCTCCAAGCACTTGGAAAAAGCATAATCCTGGTATCAGTGCCAAGCATCAAGATGAACAAGTATCAATTCCCTAAGTCTTATTTGCTAATCAGCAACAATCATTTTTTAATGTTCTGTATAGGTTTGCATTATTTTTACCAGTCAACCGGCACTTGGAGGCCTATATATAGGAGATGAATGTTAACTACAATACATTATTGATTGACATGCGTCAGGTTGCAAAGGCTGAGCAATATTTGACATCCCTATGCAGCAATTGTTGTCAGGATTTTGAAACTCTGGAGTTCAAACAGTTCCCTACAGAAATTAGGTAATTCCATTTGGTCTGAAAAATCACTTCTTCCCATGGGACTCAGAAGATACAAATATCAGAGCTACTACGGGAACTGCAAAGAATCAGCCATTAATCATCTCTCAATGAAAATTTTTTTCATTTCAGAATTACCAAAAAGTCTCTTCTCCCAGCAACAATGCGAAGGACTGTTAGACAGATGCACTAGAAATCCCAGAACATGTTCTTAATACCACAGCAAAGCAAACATGACCACACTGCTCACTACGTGGTTACAAAGCCAATCAACAAAGTCATCCCAGAAACACATGAATGCTATGAATGCCCCTGCAGTTGTTTACTCTCTGCGTAGACAGGGCCAAAACATTCATAGATGAAGAACACTATGATCAGTATTGAAGTCTAAATACCTTCACCCATCATAAAGGGGAAAAAAATTATAAATATATCTATACTTCTAACAGTTTTTTGGCAGTAAATCACCATACACATGCCAAATAAAAATGCAGTTCCAACTCCAGTAATACCTTACTGGTCAAGTATACAACAAAACTGAAGCGTACTACAAGTATGTATTAGAAGTGCAAACGCAACTGCTGTGGGTACATCTTAACATGCAATTGTTGTGCTCAACATCTTGTATGCCAAAGTCTGTTGGTATCATATTTTAGTTGCAAGGTGACACTTAATTGATAAGATGTACCCACCAATGTGAAACATGTTATTTACTTGGATATCAGTTGCCATACCCTTTTCTGATCTAAGCTCTTCTGTCTCCTTTTTCAGCCTTTCAATATCTGTCAACAGTTCCATGTTCTTCTTCTCCGATTCTTGCAATTTACTTGAAAAGAATACAAGCAAAAAATCTACGTAAATACTGAGAACCCTTGATACAAGTCACTTTTTTTTGTCCATGTTTGCATGCTATTTAAAAATCAATGCCCAGCAAACTTCATGATGTCATCAAATGCCAGAATGAATTCAGAAATCTACTGGGACCCGTTTAGTACGGTATCTTAAAAAAAAAAACAGAACAAGCAATTAATTGCCCCTATTTACCCATTAAATAGGCTCGTGTTTCTAATTTGTAAGTAATTGTGTGAGCTTGTATCCTGTGAATGAGAAAAAAGACCACATGTATTTTTATGCTTAAAAATTGGGTGATTTTTTATTTGTTAATTCACGGTGCCTGTGATACTAATAGATTACGTTGAACTATTTTTCTTCTCAGTGAGTTGTTTCGGTGCTTTCCAATTCACAGCTGATAGGTAACACTACTACGCATTTCTACCACTCTTCTCATCCTGGCCTATCAAAGCAAACACTGGTTCTCCTGTTCTTAGAGGCTCTACAATTCTGCCTATCGACATGTTACCTGGCCTGAAAAACACCCAAGTCAGGCAGACAAGGTATTCCCACTTTATAGATAAGGTACTTGAATCTCAGCTCTGTCCAACTGCTTTCCTAAAGCTGCAGAACAAGTCAGTGCTCTGAGCTAGACTGAAGCTGGAGACCTAAAAATGGGATGTCTTCCTACCAATCCCCTGCTTCAGGCATTCACCCAACTCAGAATAAATTTTGTAATTTGGGGGGTGGGGTGGGAGGACTGGGGGAGAGGTCTGAGGAAGGAATAAAAGAATTCATAATCTTCCATAAGCGCATGTTATTGCTGTGCAAATCAGTATGCAATAATTGATTTTCATCAGCTAACCCAATGCATTCAATAGAATGGAAAAGAGTATGTTCTAAGATAAAACCCAAAATCTGCTTGCATTTGAACTTGTTATCACAACTAGGAGAGGTTATATTACTAAAGAGAAAGTGTCTCCTTTGAAAGTCTTCAAGATTTCAAATTTTCCCAGTTAAGTGTTCAGCTGCTTACACAATGAAGAGAGATATGGTCTTTTTTCATATTAAGATACAAGAATACAAGGTATATAAGGATATACCTTATATATAAGGTATATAAGATATAAGGATATAAGAAACTGGCATATCATTCATTATCAAATTTTGACAGACAAGATGATAGTTAAAATCATGATTTGATGACACTCCCTGGGAGGTATCAAAGTAAATTTCCATCAGAAAATTCAGTCTTACCACTCTGTAGAGATACAGGAAGCTTTGACTTTATTCAACTCATCTTGAATAGCCTGTTTGGCTCGGATTTCAGCATCAAGAGCAGACTGTAGTTCCAACCTTGCAGACATATCTAGTTTTGCAAAGCGGCGCATCTTCCAGGGCATGTCCTAGTAAAGAATAAAAAAGGGAGAAGAAAGAGTAAGAGAAAAGAAGGCAGGAAATGCGGAACGTAACTAACTTCAACAATTACGTTTCTCAGTCTATTATGTTCTTAACATAAGAATTCATTAATTCCAAAGTAATCTAAAATTTAAAAATTAAAAGAGTATTGTTATTAGTGTTATTATTTTTAAACTCAAGTACTAAACAGGCAAGATGAATGTCTTATGCTGTCATGATCTCAAAAGCACAGAGATTTTGTGAATTCAAGTTTTGATGTGCCTTAATTCAAATGACAGCTATGAAGGACATTGACATTTCAGAAGTGAAAGATTCTAAGGCTTTCATGACCGAAAGTGTAAATTTCCTTCAACAAATTCATGTATGAGTATAAAGTAGTTACTTGAACAATATAATAGATAAAGTCACATTATAAAGATATTGGTGTTTAATTAATTGATAAACAATAAATTTGCTACTCAGTTATTCAGAAGGGAAGCTCTAGGAAAGTCTAACTTTTGACTAACACAGGCTCTACAGACAGGTTATTACTGCAGCTGAAACTATCAAATTAGTGTTTTTTCAAACAAAAAAAAAAATCTGACATATGGAAGTAGAGTCTTACTGTAGCTCTTGCACCCAAACTGGAGTTCCTCAGGGCCTCTAGTTCTTCTGTCATTTTAGAGGCTAAGGCTTGAAGATAACCTCGAGCATCTTTTTCATCACTTACCCTAAACAATTACATTAGAAGAAAAAGGTGTTTTAACCAAAGAATCTAAAGAAAAAAACAAAAGTCCCTTCAACAAAATAGCAACCAGAAACAGAAAAAAGCAGAATACAAAACAAAAATCATAAAACATAAGGAAACAAAAAAAACCCACAATACAGAAAACCACACAGAACTAAGCTTTTGCTGCTTTGCAGAGTTCCATTAAACTATATGCATCACTAAGACAAGGAATAAAGATTGAAGAACTACATATTTAAGTAAGTAATATATGTCTCAGTATAAATGTCAGCTACCTGAAATTAAGACTGTGGGAAAGAAACATTTCAGGATTCAACCTATTTTTAGGGAGTAAATTAAGATAAAATTTATAACCAATAATTAGCAATTCAACCATCCATATAACATTGCAACTAGTGGTTGACTTTACTGTATCAATTGGCTATGAGAACTAGTAGTTAGAATCAAACAGTGATGTTATTTCAGAAATGCTAATTAAATAGGGAGAGTCTAATTCTAATGTTATTAAACAGCATAAACCAGAAAAGGTGCTCTCATTCCCTGAGATTTCTTTCTATTGAGACATGTTTTCTGGGTGTAAACTCATCAAGGAGGAGACGTGTCTGTTCTTCAGATTCTTTGATCATCAGTTACGAAGAAAAAAAACTTTCTGTGATTAATCACAGCAGAAGGTTCTTTTTTCACTTTGCCTCAGGTATTAACATAGAAAAGAAAGTTGCTAAAAAATTACCTCACTGAAACTAAGTAGCTTATGAAAAACCTAAAACAAACAAACAGAAAAAAAAAAAAGAAAAAGAAAAACCCCCACCATTTCCTTTCACCTTACATGCCTGGCTCTGAACCTACTCATCTTGCCCACAGAAGAACAAACTCAGTTCTGCAAAACCAGGGCATACCCAAATCTCTGAGCTGGTCTCAGAGACCAGCAGTCTAATACCACAGCTTGATCACAGTTAGATCTATCAACACTAACCACAGAAATGTTTAGGATGTGCTCTAAGTAACAATCCTCAAATAGTTTTAAATAACTTTTAGGAAAGTGGGAAAATATTTTTTCTACTTCATGGAAATTAACTTATCCTTGCTTCCTGATTGTTCCTTAATAACTGTAATCCTGAGTATGTTGGACTGGAGATGAGAGTTCTCCAGATGGTTGAATTTGTCTCTTAGTGACCTCTCTGCAGAAAGGGATCCCCCCTCCGTGACTACAAAGCAAGGCAAGTTTCTCTGGTTGATACTATGGGGTTCATACACACAGTGAATATGGAAAAGGTGCTACTTGCAAGCTTACCATTAATGAATAAAAATAATATAATGTTTCAACAAAGATTTATAGATAGTCACCAGGAGGCAAGAAAGACAGAGAGCACATACTTTGAACTGCCACGGGCAAGGGAGGAACAGAAGAGCTTTCACATAGCAGCCTTAGGGCAAGATCACAATGCAAAAGCTATGTGCTAAACATCTACAGGTTGCATTGACTTCTGGGTGTGCAGTTTAAGATTTATATAAAGAAGATTGCTTTAATACAGAGGAAGCTAATGCAAAAACAGTGACAGTTTGCCACAAAATTCCCACCCAGCATGAAAAAGTAAGCACTTAGTCATGCTTTGGGCTTTATCTTCTTTGTCTCCTGGCCAGAATTTAGTTCAAGAGGTGGGAGGAGCCTAGGAAAAAAAGAAAAACAAAACGCATGTCCTGACTCTATTAAAAGCCAGTGAGAGTTTTGATATTAATGAGTCAGTATTTTTCCCAATGTATACCAGAACTCAATGGAAGCAGCATGCCACCTTTTTTTACCCCATAAGATTCTGGATGAAACACATTTTGATGACCAGATACAGATAATCTTGGCCTATACAAACCACTTAGGGTAGAAGAGTGGGCAAAAGATGTGAGAAATAGCGTAAGATGTTCTTGGGGGAGGTAGGGGGTGGGGTGGGGGGCATAATGAAATGCATAGCAAAAAGAAAAGTGTGTAATTAGGAATAAAAAGAGTACGAGGTTCTTAAGGTGAGAAAGTAAGTTTTCCTAATGTAGATGGGAAAAGAAATTTAGAAATCGGTGTTTGATCTTCTCTATTTTTAATGACATGTAAACTCTTTGCACAAAAAAAGGGACAATGTCAGATTAAAAATAAAATTGAATTGGTGCCTTAATTTTTAAGTTCTCTAATTAAAGATGAAAAACTTTAAATGTCCAATTTCTTTGTCAATATTTATCATGCCATATAGATCCTTACTCATGGAAGGTGGGAAACACTTCAGTTATCTGGTTTATGATGCACAGAACCTTCAGGCTCTAAATTCTGAAAAGCTGCACATGCAATAACCTCAGAGAGATGTTCCACAGAACATGCAGAAATCTAGAAAATGAAAATATACCTATAAAGTCAATTTTTGCAAAAATCTATACTGAGTAAGATAGTAAATACAAGCAGTACAATTTAGAGCTGCGATACGGTTTTGTTGTCCACTAGATGGCAACATTCTCTCGATAATGAGATTGATTAAACGTGAACCCAAGAGTTCTTGCCTTTTTTTGATTTGTTACTGTTTTGCTGGTTTTTTTTTGCTTGGCTGGCTTTTTATTTAGAAGATAAAGCAAGAATGGTAAAGTTAATCTTATTAATGTTTTCCTCCTTGCCCCCCCTTCTTGCAGAGAGCCCTAACAAGCACAGCAGAAGACCTAAGGAAGAAAAGTTCTTTAGGTTCCACCAGAGTAATTTCTTTCTTTACTAAAAATCTAGATTAGATGAACTGGTTCTGTTTTCATATAGAACGTAAGCGCCCTTGCAAGCTTAGTTCGTTAACTATAAAGAACCTAGAACAGTGATAGAGTACAAATTGCTCTAAAATTTAATTTCACGTTTTAGTTGGAACCAAGATCATGACAACCTTCAAATAACCATTGACCAATATCTAGTATGTTATTTGTCAGGCTGCTAGGAACCTCAGACTCTCTGGGTCTCTCCATCTGGGATACTTTACAATACAAAATAGACCCAGAGGACTGGAGATTTTTTGCTGCACAGGAGTGATCTTGAAGCCCTGGGATCTTACGCCAAGCTGCATCTTACCTGTTTTAAAAACCCCAAGGAAGTCTGTGGGCCATGACTCCCATTTCTCCTGTACTTTCTCAATGCTTTTAAATTTCTGTCTTCATATCAATATGCTCAAAGCCTCCAATGTAATTATTTTCTTTTCCCCTGCTGTCTCCAACAAAACTTGTTTTTTAAAACTACTTCTCTAAAAATTTTCAACATTTCACTCTGCTCCCAAACCCTGACATTTCCCCCTCCCCTCCAGAATTTCTATTTTATAGATAATTAACCTCTGATTATTCTTACCTCAAACAATGCATCTCAGAATTTTTCGTATTTTTAGTTTCTTTACAGTTGAATTTGCCCAGGATTTTTGCTAAACCTTTTCCACAATTTGTGTGTGCTTTCTTCTGAGAGCAACCAGATTTCAAAGAAAAAAAACAACTTTGGGGCTTTTTTATATTTCATTTAATGCAGAAGTGTTTGGGTTTGGTTTTTTTGGGGGTTAGGGTTTTTGGTTTTTTTTTTTCCTTTGTTTGTTTGTTTGTTTGGCTGTTTTTTCTAATGAAATCAATAATTAAGATAAAATCAATCATAATACAGTTGATTGGGAAGATATCTAGTCAACAAGGAGAATATTAACTGAATCTTTAGTAAAAACAACAGTCACAGCTTCCGGCCAGCTGAACCTAAGCCTAACATCCACTCCATAGGTAAATCAGGTAGGATTCAGCTCATCCATATAAACATACGCAACAATACAGAATTCTTCATTTGAACTAGTTGTCTACACTTCCTTTTCAATCAGTGGGGAGAAAGAGAGACTTCTACAGTACCAGTCATGGGATTTATTTTAGTTATCTACCTTAGGACTTCTAAAACTATGTTACATGAATCCCTCCCAGAGAGACTAATAAGTTAAGATGCTTGCCAAGTACTCTGGGAATCACCACCAAGATTTCCATCGACCTTCTTTCTGCAGCAGAACAGAAATACTGTACCATGGCTATTTAAAAAATTCCTTTTTAAAGTGAATTAACCTCCTATGCAATGAATCTCCCACAGGAAAATTTATAGCTGACTATAAAAGCCTCAATATTTCTTGTCAAGGAATGATGAGTGATTTGGCAAATATAAACTTGTCAATATAATAGCTCCATTCCGGCTGAATGATCTGTGAGGGTCTATTGCTACCACATTAGAATTTGCAATGAAAGTTTGATTCAAGTGTTTATATTAAGATTTTGACTATATTTATGGTTTCTTGGGATAGTAATAGCAAAAATAAGAAGGCTTTTGTACATTTGCCCTAAACAAGATGCAAGAGAGCACAGTAAGAAAGAAGGGAAAGGCTAAAGGGAACATGATAGGCCATTAAAATTACTCACAAGTTATAAAATCTGAAAGAAATAATGATTTAGAAGGGCCCAAGGAGTCATAAAGAAAGTGACAATCTTAACCACCCAAAACCAGACTTGAATAGTGGGGCAGATTTCCTGAGAGAGATATCTGTTAGATGTCAAAGCACTCAAAGTAAGTAAAGGACTCCTTGGGCTTGTGTTACTTAAAACAAGGCTACAACAAATCCCTTGAACTACCACAGGCAGCTGAGCAAACTGTTTACAAAACTAATTAATTCCATCTTCTGCCTCCTATCCTTCATGAATCATGGTACAAAAAGAAGATGGTAGGCAAAACTCATTTTTAAGAAGTGGAAAGTATGCACCCGAAATACGTATTTTAAAGTAGTATTATGTGAAAAATCTGTTAGTTTTGAAGAGGGAGCTAACAAGCTCTACCCTACTTTGTTCGATCCAAGGCATTCTGTTGTCATACTGAAGAGGTGGACAGGTATGGATTTAAATTGCATGTTCTTCTGAGGAAAACATAGGCTTGTGACCGATTTAGTAAGATTAGTTTTCTTCAAAATTAGGTTGTTTTTTTTTTTTTTCTTTTAAAATGTTTATTATTATTATAGATGTCTAAATACTTCAAATAGCACCCCATGTTCCGCAGCAAAAATTCCCCAGAGAAGGACCTAGTGTCAGTATGCAGTGCTGAATTCTAAGGACAGCAGATGGACATGACCAGATTATCTGGGTAACACATGGAAAACCTAAACATAATAACAAAAAAATGTGACCCAAGATATGGCCTCACATAGCTGAAAAAAAATTAACGTAAGCAGAGAGAAGTATGGAGGGAAAATTGAGATGTGTACAGTGATTAAATACTGGAACCAAGCCAGATTTTTTTAATCTCCTTAATGTTTGCCCACGGTACTTCTGTTTTTTTTTTTTTCTTTTCACATAATTCTTTTATTTTTAGTTCGAAGTTTTTTAAAAGACACTATATTATCATAAGGGATCAGTAAAATGGTATCTTTCATTCAGAAAGTTAGTCATGCATGTTCCTGATCTTTTTTCATTAAGTATCTTTAGAGATAACAAAAAACTCAATCCCAAACCTCTTTCACCCCCCAGTGACATCTCTAATACGTGCAAGATGCTTTATCATATACCTGAGCGCATCAGTAGTACATCTTAAAATATTAAACACTCTCATAAATTGGAGAAGGGACATTCTTAATGGCTTTTGGGACATTTTTACATAGTGTTAAGTAAAACAATCCACAACTAATTCTGACTTGTCTTTTTCCAGAACTGCTAAGTTTTATGAGTGCTTTCACACGTAAATCTGAAAAACAGGGTTACCTTGGTGCATTAAGACAGAGAAGCATTACCTTAAAACAATATGGAATGTGAAATAATAGACTTGTCTCTCTTGTTACCTTTTTTCTGAATAAACATTTCTGATTGGCTAGAAATTATCTGTTCATTTAAACAACTTCTATGTTTTGGGTTTTTTTTTTTTATTTCTGTGACGCAGGCTGTCTACACTTACAGTTATGAGAGACAAGATTTAAAAGGAACACGCACAAAGTGGACCCTTTAGATTTTTTTAACCTCTGCTACAAATACAATGCCTTGAGACACTATGGACTTCATAACACAGATCGGCGTTACATAATTTTATGTAACAAACACTGTTTAAAACACTTCCAGAAACCCAGAGGACAGCCCTTCTTTCGTGTTACGTATTCACATGGCTATATTCAAAAACCAAACTTCTCTGTATTTGGACAACAAGATTATACAGACATTACAACAATAACAAACCAGGTTTCATTAAAACAAATGTTTCCCATTTTTGCTTTGACACAACAAATTAGTTTTTTTCACTAAAATGAGATGGGAAAAATGAGGGAAAAAAATAATCAAGTAGTAAACCAAAAAAAGATTAGTATATGATGATGAAATCTTCCCAGAAGTGAATGATCTGTAAAAAAAAAGTCTGGATGCAAACTGTTTTTGTAGATGCTAAACACTGCAATGGACCATAAAAGGGGAGGGGAAAGAAGCAGGCATGGAGACGAAAAATTAGATAAAACACCTAGGTAAAACAATCTTTTTCTCTTAACAGTTTCAACTGGGGTTTTTTTTTTCCTTAATTTTTTAGAACTGAATGGAAGACTTAGAAACATAACATCATTATTTAGCAAAAGTATTATTAGAAACATCACTTGACTGGCTTTGTGGTAGTCTCAAATGCCCTCCTTGTAAAAAAATCACATAAAAGTTGCACTGTATTTGTTTCATTCTGCCACATGCCAAGCAGATGAAGGAAATTAAAGCCGAGACACAAATACTCTCAGCCACTGCTTTTCCCAGGGTTGTTCCCTCTCGGAGGCGTGAGCTCAGCACATGACTCCTTCCAGCATTCTTCCAAAGCCACAAGTCACACCCAATGGCCATGATTCTTCTGCACTTAAAGTATTTGGTGAGACACTTTCGCTCTTAAGGAGGAACACAATTTTCTGGATTTGGATATTATTAAAATCTCAAGCAAAAATACAACAGAATCCCAGACGGGTGTGAGATTGCACCTAAGCAACTTGCAAGTGCCATGGACAAAGGCAAAAACTCAGTAACAGCCCTACCACATACTGAGGGGATTCTGCAATGACATTAGAGCAGAGTATTCACCATTGGATGATCTCAGTAATTTGGGCTTCCCAGTGGGCCACGGACTCCTTTTTATCAGCCAGGTCTCTCATCTCTTCTTCCAGTTGCCGATTATTCATACTCAGCCTCTCAAACATGGTGGTGAGCTGAATGAGAATTTAAACAACTTGTTAAAGTTGCTGTGACTCCACCTCTGTGCAGACTCAAAGCCATGTGTTCCCCTCTCCCACATCGTGCATCTGCTCTAAAAACTGGTACTACCCTTCACAATAAACACCATGTAACAATAAAAGCCAGAGTCTCTTCTCATGTATGACCTTAGTTGTACTGAAAGGCCATTTTTAAGGACTAGAACTACATTTTTACTCTAAGAAATTAATTAGTTTTGTGAGAATTAGTCTCCAAATACCTCTACAACTCTTAGAAGGTTTCTGCTGTGCACTATATAGGTGTGGAATGTTCTACATAGAAAAAACTACATTAAAAGAGCAAAGCAAGGGCATAAAAATTGTTGTAGCTTAGATAAAACTGCCAAACCTCTGTCTTGTTTAGTAACCATGGAGAATGAGAGGCTTAACAGATACAGGCGTGAGTCAGTCCTGAGATTCTCCAGGTGTCTCACATTCCCCTGTTTTTCATTGTACGTACTTGCAGACAGGGAAATTGAAATTAAATGCACATCTGTAAGTACAATATGTTATACCTAGCAATTAACCTCACTCACATTCACATAGCTGTCATTCATACATGCACATTCTGCAAGACAAACGCCACAGCTAAGCTGAATTGGTACTGGGAACTAAATCTTCATTACATTAAATAATTATTCAGAAAGACAAACTGGAATCAGAGATCGGATAGACTTTATAGGAAGGCCTGCTTAGGAGAATGAATCTCATATGAAAGGCTTCTTTTAGTACTGAAATATATTAACAAATCAAAATGATGAAAAAAATATCAGTTTTAAATCTATTCTGCTTTTTACTCCTGAGTACTCCACTCCATATTTATCATTTAAATGGGCTTATGATTTAAATATGCCTATTTATTAAATGTTATTTGACAAGAAAAAACCAAAGCTAACCAAATAAAAAAAAAAAAAGAAACAAAAAAGAGAAACCGAGCAGAAAAACTATCAAAGTGACTAGTCTCTTACTGTTCTTGGACTAAGCCTACTATATAGGCATATATAGTATGTGTCTTACACTGGTATGAAAATATACTTTAATTTGAACACTGCCAGGCAAACATGCTTACTTTGAAGAACACTGTACTTTCATCATATTTTTATAAAATTTAATGCATTACAAAAAGAACAGACAAGTTTAGCAAGACTTGGCCAATCCACAATGAACTTGAATAACCTGTCAAAATGAACAATAAAGAGATAATCTAAATGCGCGAAACAATTATTCCTTGTTCAACACACTTCAGTTAATATGCCTTATCATTTGTATTTTTTTAATATCTCAAAGTAACACTTAATCTCAATGGGTGGAAGGGGCCCTGCTGTTTGACAGTAATTGACATGCAAATATACTCTAAGTAATCACATCATTAAATATGTATTTTTATATTTGGGTCATACAATGAAATAATCTTTTTTTTTTTGGCTTAAGATATTGTCTAAAATTAATCTTACCAAACTGTAAAACCATCTAACTCAATTCCTACACAGAAATACACATACATGCATATATACATATGTGCACACATTCTCAAGTTCAGATACATGCAGATACTCTCTATTCAAATCAAATATTAATCATGACTTTTTTTAAATATTAATTTCTGCTATCAATTAAGAGTTAACAACAACCAATACAGTTCTATACTGTCCAATTTGTACATAGTATACAATAGTTGTAAACTCAGGACTCAATTAATCAGCACTTACCTTATCAAGTTCATTTGAAAGTTTTTTGTTTTCCTCTGTTAGCAGAATCTTTTCTCGTTCGTACTTCTGTTTGAACTCTGTTTCAAATTCCTCTCTTTCACTTTGGCTAAGAAATAAAATGAAGTAGAATTAGAAAGTTTCCTATTCTAAAAATCATCACACTATTCACTTAAATGCATAAAGATCAATGCACACACTAGCTGAAAGGAAAGTACGGCATTGGTAATATCACAGCCTACTAAAAATAAGCAAGTAATGTACTATACTACCATCCTAGGACTATAAGACAGTCTGTTGAATTTTATCATTAGACAATGATCTTTCCTTCAGTACGGAATTAATAGAGCTCCACTGAGCTAACATTTATCAATCCTTTTATACATATTTTATTCTTTAGACAAATCCTCCAAACATTGAACAGCTGTAATTCTGCAGACTGAAGTGTGTGTCAATATTCTAAGACACTCAGGGTAAATTCTCAGCTCACAAAAACATTATTTTAACTTAGACATTTCTATAATTCCAAGTTTCACACAGAATGACAGGCAAAAATGACCACATATGAAACCAGAACATACAGAAGCCTAAACCAGAGCACTTAGGCCTGGGTCTCTTATGAGAAAAGCTTATATGGGCTAGTCTTTGGACAATTTAGAACAGCCAGAGGACACATTCGAACTGTTAATTCAGGTACTGTATACTTACTATCAGCAAAAAGTGGATGGATAACCTATACACTCCTAATATCACCAGATTCTAGGGCAGGTTTGGACCATTCTTTCTGAGAAAGAGTTTCAAAGTAGCAGTTTCCCCCAACCCTTCCCTTCTCCTGTGGATGTCACTCAGTAGAGGAGAATCCCTGGTTGATTTTGCTTAACATCAACTTTGATCTTGCACAATGAATATGAGAACCTGAAAATAAATGAAGCTGCAGGTCCTCTGTTTGCCAAAAAACATGGTAATTGTTTTAGATGTATAATGCCCACCTCACATCCACTCTTTTGAGACTCACTACATTTGCATCTTGTATTCACCATTTCACCAATTATTCAGGTAACTGGCACAAGGTTCATCAGTAGGTTGATGGAACTATACTATAAATGCCACAGATACAGTAAATATCCATTCAGCAAATACCACTGTCCAGCCTTAAAAGGTTTGAAAAAGTGCCCAGTATAAAAGGTTAACTCTGTAAAAATAAAATCCAGGGGAAACATTATCCTGAGCATTGCAATTTTTCTTCTGGATACCTATCATAATTTTACATTGTGCAACGGAGAAATTACATCCTCGCCTCTTTTTCTGAGATGCAGAAATACAACTCCTCTGCCAAACTGAGAGAACACCCTTAAAAGATGAGAAGTGTCAGTGGTTACAGTGAACCCAGTTAAGAGTAATGCTGGTTTGAATTTCCTATTCCTAATTTGAAATTCATTTAGTGCTTCAACCACTCTTTGAAATCTAGTACAGCATGTTAGCCTCATCGTGAAATTCTATGTTGCTAGGCATCCTTTGAAACATAACACTACATCCTAGCAAAGTAACATACTATCGTTACTGTTTAAACGCCAAGTTCGAAATTCACCACCACTCCTTTTCTGTATCAACAGATTCCATGCATATGATGAGCAGTCTAGGGAAAAGGCAGGAAGAGATTAAAGCATTGGCTGTAAGGGGAATTAATAACAGGTCCTGCTTCTGTTTGCAAGGCATAAATTCAAAGCTAATTTCTCAGACAACAGACCAAACTAATTTTTAATTAATTTATTTCTTTTATTTAGCTTTTATGGTTTTATGGTTTTGTTTAGGGGTTTTTATTCTGTATTTGTCTAAAATTTGCTCTTTTAAGGCTTTAAGGCTCAAAGCAGCCATAAATGGTGGTGGATTAAGGAAGCTTTGGGCTGGTAAAAGAGCCCAACATATTTGTAGTTTTCTGTATTTTACGTTCTTTATTCAACTGGTGATTGTCACTAACCCAGTAAGTCAGACTGCTATAGTATAATACAGAAACAAAGAAGATAAATTTTAAACAGAGGAGAATGTGGGTATAATCTATCATACCCAAATACCAACTCAGCAAACCACAGAACCGTGACAGATTCCATAAGCATACCTTGGACAGCCAGGAAGATCAAAATAACACTTTTGCTTTGAAGCCTGGCATCCTCCTCTCCCATCAAGCTTTTTCTCTCATCTAAAATTTAGCTATGTATCTGCTCTTCAAGTTTAAGAAATCATACACGATCCAGCTTTCTTTTTATCAGTAAAATAACTGAAGCAAACCACATGCAAGCAATGTGAAATACAGCTTTATGGTATCACTTTGTCATTCCAGCTCTTTATTGCGGCTGTACAAAGTGGAGAAATATTTTATCTTACTGCTTTGAAACCAAGAAAAGTAGACCTGAAACAAACACCAGCCCCCAGGCTTCTTCATATCACACAATTTAAAAACAGCAAACGCTGTTTTATAAAGCGCTCTGCTTTATAAATCTGTCATTAAATGACAGGCTTAAAAGAAACTTCTACAAACATGATTTATTTTACAGAGTTTCTTGGACCTTCTTCTGAAATATTTCATAATGACAATTCTAAGAAATGGAATATCGTGCTACACAGATCACTGGCCTGATACTGTGTTCCTATGTTCCCAATTTTAATAACATGCCAGTTTATCAGACTTCAGCAAAGGTCAATCGTTTTGTACAGAAGGGTAGTTTCTCTCCCTTGAAGACTTATGCTGTTGAAATAGCAAAAGTAAGAAAGCTTAAATTTGAAGGAAACAAAGAAAAAAATACCTATTTTAAAAAATGAAACAGAAACCCCCAGCATGTAAGTTACATAAAAAAGTACACACAGATTTTGACCAAGCTCTTATTCACTCTATACTATAACCCTTACGAAGTAATGCAACCGCATCCTCCTATCAAAGCCTTTTTTTTTTAATATGCACTAAAGATTATTTTTAGACTACTAAAATTTTCTTCCCAGCTGCATACACACATTTCAACCGCACGCCCACCCCAAGCCTATTGTTAAAATAATTCCATTTATTTCAGCATAAAGCCTCCAGGTGCTTCCTTTTCAACACTTACATTGAACACCTCTGTACTGGCAGACTCACAAAAAGCTTTGCATGCCCGATTACAAAAGCTAAAACCAGTATCTGTAAGCAGAAACAAAAAAAATCCATGTTCTCTTAAGAAAAACTACCAAATACTGAGAATCGAGCAGAAACAGCAATTCTTCCATTCCTAACATTTAAGCTTCCTTTCTAAATCCCTCAACTACTACAGAAGTCAATCTGTAGCACACCTTGAACAGTGCACTTCTGCATTTCCGTGGAGTCCTAATAATTGCGTGAGATTCTGCAGATCTGTTTAACAAAACCCAGTTAAGATCAGGTCTCCATTAATCACTCATCATGTGGCTGGATACCTGACTTCGCATGATGCTGAAGCCCTTCCCATTAAGAAACAAATGTTGGATTCTGGTTATGTGACACACTTTCGTTCATGCTTTAAAATGTTCTCTTACACCAACACTTGAAATGCATACAGGTTACATCAGCACTCATTTTAGATCTGCATCCAGTTCTTTTTTTATTTATAGAGAGAAACTAGATTGAAAGAAGGTTTATGAACTAGCTAGCGTGAAGCAGATCAGCATTATTAGGCCATTTTTTATTTCACTAGATGGACATCTAGTTAGAACTTTTGCAGCTGTACATCATCAGAATTGTTCTGATAAAACTCCAAGGAGCTTTTGGTCTGGTCAGTGTTTGGATGCAAGATCTTTAGCAAAAGTTTAGCCTGCAGAAAGAGGTATTAATGATTCTTCATTGAATATTCCTCCTTCTGAGACACTAATGGACTGACACGGAATTAAAGGAGTATCATACTATCCCCTGTATATATTACAAGACAGCATAGCCTTTTGTGCATTTATAACTCATAGGTCAGCAAGACCATTAAGTTGTAGTACAATGAAAACACGCTGTTGATGCAAGTTTTACCTCTCAACCTAGAACAAAGCAGCAAACTACTGTGTTAATATGTCCAACCCGTGAATAGCTATATTCTAGGAAGAAACAGTTCACCCACTGCATTCTAGGCTGTATGATCTACTTCCTCTGCTGGAAACAATTTACCAGAGAAGCAGTGTTTCCACCTCTATTTGCATAAGCTTTTCTGAAAAATTCTCTATTTTATTTACTACTTATATTTAAGGACTCACTACAGTTTGGCTAAGCTTTCAGCAGGAACTTCTTCATGGTTTTTCTAATATGCCATCTTACTACAGCAGCAAAAAGAAGCATCTATGTTAGTGTCTATAAAACATTCTGAATTTTTTATGAATGAAAATGAACACATTCAATTTATGACTATTTCCATTACTACACTACCCAACAGAAAAACTTGTTTTTATTGATGAATGCCTCAAGGAACATTCTCAAGGCTAGTTATAAGCTCCACCATGTGGGAGAGAAAAAAACAGGCTTCTGACAAATTACTATGTCAGAAGAGATAAAGCAGCTTATGCCTACAGTAGTCTGATGACTGATGTTAACACTGGACGGAACCCAGCATGGATTAGCCTTAGTCCGCATTAAGTGACTGTTCCTGTGCTGGCAGAAATGTAAGCAATAGTTGATCTCTAACACATTCGTTTTGCATCAACAGACGAAAATATCAAACAGAAAAAAATGTCAAAAAACCTATTTTAAACTGCAACTTAAGCTTCAGGGGTTGACTTACCCCGAGCTGCAAGTCTGCAACTCAAGTTACATACCTTGGAATGGTCAGCCAGTGCAAGAATTTTGGTGCAAAATTAACTGTTTCAGTACAGGGTTGTGGATTTTTTTGTTCTGTTGTATTTTTAAAGGTGGCTATTTTCAACCCTGGCATTAGCTTAGCCAAAATGCACCTGTCTGCACTACAGTTAAGGAAGCGATAGTGTGTTTGGAAACATACTAGGAGACTTCAAAAGATATTTTGAGCTTAAAGGTAAATTCCATACAATACTCACTTTTCTCTTCTGGTTTTCTCTAACTTGTCTTTCAAAATCATGATCTCCTTCTTGAGGGCAAGCTGCTGGCTCTCTGCATCCCGTAGTTCTTTCTTCAGACTTTTTATTTCATTAGCATGCATTATTTCACGTTTAGATAGTTCCTCTTCATAGAAAACACTTTTCTTTTCCAGGTCTGCCTTTAATTTAGTGATCTCTTGCTGGTGTTCTATACTGCTTACCCCAGGTGAGCGACCAACCTGTTTTTGCTAAAATAAACAGCCCCAAGTTAGCGCTCAAGACTGCGGAAAATTATGCTTAATAACAACTCAATATTCATAAGTTTATGTTTAGAAAATATCCCATTACAGACTTGAGTTAAACACATCTATCTCAACTTTTTTGAAAATTTGTTAGAGCATAAACCTGAACTGTACTGTTTATCATTTTGTGATTTAAATGCAGTAATAGTTTTCAGGCCATTGAAAATTTGATCATCGCACTAAACACCTCTTGCCACATTCTGACGCCCCTTACACGCAGTCAGAAAGTGACAACACAAGATTTTTATGCTCCCATTCACATGGTTGACAGCAACAAGTTCAAGTGACTTTCAGGAATGGAGAATAAGGACTATGATATACAGTCAATATATTTTAAAGCACAAATAATTTGTGGAAAGCTATATTAAGACAAGCAGAGGCTTAACTGAAGGCTAAAATCTAGCTACAGAAACACTATATGGATTGCATCAACCAGGAGGGAAACCTGAGCTATTTTACTCAAACTGACCATTTACATCATAGTGGATTAATAGGAAAAACAAGCTTTAAACAATAAGAGTAATTACTTCATTTTTCGCAGCTGCATAGCTCTCTTAGTGAGGTCTTCTGGCATTTCAATAGTCTTTACACATTGCTTCAGGATACATACACATTTGCACCAAATGCTGCACTCACTAAACTCAATGTCCTGCCATAACATAGAGGAGTCAAGATCAGGTTCAAAATGAGATAGTGGCATGACATGCACTGAAATCCAAGTAAGGAAATACTTTTTAATGTAAACACATGTATAACTTGGTTTGGAATTTTTTCTATTTTTTTAAATATGTAATTAAAGGTAGTCTAAGGAAAGGCAATTACTTAGTAAAAACACTGTGTTTTGAGAAAGTGCAGGTACCTGGAAAACCTACTTCCTTACGGTGACTGTCTCACACCTTCAGGAGGATTGAAGATATTTTGTTAATTATACCTCCATTCTTACCACGAGATGTCATGGCAGAACATTCAGATGAGCTGAATTTCTACCACGACGAATTCTATGAGAAAGCTGGGCCTTGCTGTTAGTGTCAGCAGAACACTGCAAAACCCCCAAATGCATGAGCCAGATACGTGCTGCTACCGCATTGTTTTCTCTAACTCATCAAAACGACCATCTGTTTTATCTAAGAGTAAAATCCTGCCTTTAGAATGCAGAATGGTAAATTGGAGAAAGAAGATGCCATCCTAACAGGAGACAGTCTGGAGAAAGAAAGATTAAAAAAGAAAAAAAAGAAAGAAAGTACAGGAATTTTCTTTCACGCACAGGCACTTAACTACTGAACTTGTTTGTTACTGCCCAACATGCCGAATTACCTACACATATAGGGCAAGAGAGTACATAAAAAACTTAGGCTTTGCAACATTAGCTATCAGGTACGTAAGATGTTTTAATGGTATTTCATATTTTTTTCCACAATGAAAAGATACTATTAAGACCATAAGACAGATGGTGTGGTAAAAGAGAGAGCTGGATGCTACTGTACAGTGGCTTATAGAACTAGAGTAATATAGTAGACAGAGAATATATTTTGAATTGATGTAAGCACAAATTCCAAATAGATGTTTTCATACATGCCTGTTTCAAATGGACAAATGGTGCAACTGAGACATAATGCATCTCCTGGCACACAAATAGTTAGATGCCATAACTCTGCATTGGAAGTCTTCCCTCTCTCTCCCTCTCACGCACACACACAGACACGCACAAATCCCAAACAAAAAAATACTTCCACACAGCAGCTCTTTCATTAGGCAGTTATGAAGCTGAATAGTCCAAACTGACAGCAGTGTTGTAAATATTACTATATATGTATTGACATGTACATCACGTACTATGGTTACCATAATTGCAACATTAACAGACATCAAGTTTTGCACTTGAAGAATAAAGAATAACCACCATTAAATACTGCAATAATAGAGCAGGTGGCATGGGGAACTTACTATTTAAGTAATGTAATCCTAAATGAACGTACCATTAAAAATCTTGGAAGGCTTCTGGCTTGTCTTTAATGAGATTAGCCTTTTGTTACAAGTGCTATTTTGTATTGCTTCAAGGCTTGTATCTTGCCCTTTGCAGATGGTAATAGCTTGGTTAAGAATATGAAGAATCTTACTTCGGATTGTGATGCTAATAGCCCCAAGTTTTAGGGTATAAATATTTGCCAAATGCAACGTATTAAGATGCAATCTTCCTTATTACAATCCTATTAATTATCACTTATGTGGATTACTATATTATTCCTCTCAATTTAATAATTTGCTGTTGCTCAGGTAGGAAGGAAAGAGATGAGAATTTCATTTTCAATGTGCTACCTAAATATTTAACATGCAGAACTTAGTCTAAATTTGCTTGAAAATAAATTACAAAAGAATAAACAAACAAAAAAAATCAGCTGTACAAATTAGCACAAAACATTGCCTAGTTGGCCCACCTAATTCAATCCAGAAACAGAATTTTGGCTATCTGAATACACACCTAAGGCTTTATAACTAAGTTTACTGAAGTAAACAGCAAGCGTAAGATCTTCTAGCACAGCTATGAAATGCCCAAAAAACTAACAATAAATACGTCTGTCTACTGGTGAAGAATGGAAAGAGATTTGTAGGTATTATAATATTGCTCTGATGAAAATGAAAGCCCTCCACTTCTGTTGTTACATAGAGCTCTATTTTTCAATGTTAATGGAAGCTTGATCAGAATCAAATTCATTGCAAATGGTAACTGGTTTCTTTTGGAACCTTCCTCCAACATGTGGTCCAAGTCATTAACTTCTTCACTTACTCATACAGTGTGCTTTCACTACTCTTACCATTCCAGTATTGCATTCAGCTTCACTGTGAAGAACAATGTTGAGAGATGCCTTACACGGTCAGACCCGTATCTTCCCTAATGCAGTGGCTATGTGGGGACAGCACCCAAGCCTGCCTTTTTTATGAGTCCATTCCCCTTGAATACAACTGTTGGACTAAAGTATTAGAGGGTATCTCTCTGCACAGTCAGGGGACCTGGTGTTCCTCAAATTTGTCTAATTCCTTTATGAACGTGCTGATACTGTCACAACCACAAACTACTGTAGCAACAAGTTCCAGGAGCTCACTCCCCATTCTGTGAGGAAGTACTATATTAAATGCATGTCCTGTTTGCTTCATCGGTGCCCCTCTGTTGTAGTACTGTAGGGTTTGGTAAACAGCCATTTCCATTCACCTCATCCACTACCTTTGTGATTTTGTAAACCTTAAACATAATTTCCCCTCAGCTTCTTCCTGCCCAAATTTAAGAGTGACATCCAAATAGATGTTTTCATACATGACTGTTTCAAGTGAGACATAAGGCATCTCCTAGCACATAGACAGTTAGATGCTGTTTAACGCACCCCAGGATGCGATTTGCCCTCTTGGCTGCCAGGGCACACTGCTGACTCATATTGAGCCTCCTTTTTTTGAAAATCCAAATATATGACATCCACTCGATCTCCTTTATCCACACACTTACTGACAACTTCGCAGAACCCCAGCAGATGAGTGTTGCAGGACTTGGCTGGACAGAAGGCACACTGCCTCCTTCCCAATAGGCTCTGCTTCGTCCATGAGCTCACTGACCTTATTCTTTACTACAGCCTCTACCCCTTTCCTAAGGAAGTCACAGCCACTCCTCTGCAGTTCCCTGGATCTTCTGGATGGCAGAGCGTCTATAGTAAGACGGTGCACATCTGGGCCAGCAGTTCCCTTACTTCTCACCTGAGTTCCTTCAGAACCTCCTCGGCAAGGCCACCGCTCCGGGTGACTTCACATCTGACTCACCTGCCAGCTGTAACGCTTCCTGCACACCATCCTCAGACTGATCCAGCTCATCTGACCAACCTGCTGCAAAGAATGCACTCTGTCTGGCAACCTCCCCTGCTTCCGCAGTAAAGTCTGGCAAACCAAAAACTCATTGAGCATTTCTGCCACAGCCCTATCAACTCAGAGATTAACTTTTTCATCCCTGCCAACAAGTAGCCCCAGGAATTTCCTAAGGTGGCTTTCTGCTTTTGATTTAAAGAATTTCCCACAATCACTCTGAGCATCCTTTGCAAAGTGCTCTCTAAATTTTCTTTATTTAGCCCTCAACATCCTGTTTACACACACAAATAACCAGTCATTTATGGACTTTTCTGTTCTCCTCATTTGCACCAACCTTCCTTTTGTCCTTTCCTTAAATATTGACTCTTTCTCTATGATAGCCTCCTGAACTTAACTAAGGAGCCATGCAGAGCTTTTACTGAATGGATAATGCAGTATCACAACAACTACACGTGATACAAAGTGCGCTTACTGTACTGTGAAATATTACTAAGAAAGCTACAAGTCCCCTTTCCTCTTCTGATAAACTTGCCCTGTTGTTATAAATCAGCATATCGTTTATTCTCAATAGATCTCCAATAAATTCCTCTTGCCTCTTAAACTGTCATACAAACTCTTTGCTGATGGTGAAGATTCATGAAACCAGAAGAAACACATCTTAATTTTCAGATAATCTGAATTCATAGCAGCAGAAGCTTTATAAATCCAAATTTCATATTGAATGGATTTCCTTATTTTCATTTAACAAAGCAAGGCAAAATAGAAGAATGTTTGCAAAAAAACCCCAAATTTTCTGTGCAGTGACTTAATATTGACAAATGTCCCACAGAATTCTAATTAACACCCCCCCCCCCCCAATTATTCATGTAAATTAAGACCAGAATAGGCCTAATCTGACATTTTGCACAAAACGTTTAGAATTATCCTACTGGACAAAACATTGGGAACAGGATTTTGCTGTAAATGAACAGCAATCCTCATGTGGAAATGAAAAAACTTTCTCATTCAATTTTTGAGGAAGTCTAATTTCTTCAGAGCACTGTATAAAATGCTAAATCATAGAAAGAAGTAACAGTTAACATTCTTGGCTTACTTAAATTTCTGCTCCTACAAACACATACATGTGTGAGCAATCTCATTGATATAAACAAAACTCTTCATGCTCAATGCTGCTCTTGTGCAAAAATGTCTCAACTTCTGGCTGAGAGGCAGAATACACTAAAATTTTTCCTTAACAGTTACATTGGTTGACATCTATTCTGGAGTAAACCATCTTTCTTTTAACTTACATGCTGAGGAATAACACAGTACACAAAACACCTACACAGAAACCTGCATTGGCTGCAGGTTTATCTTCAAATACTCAACCATCCTACACTAAAAAAAAAAAAACCAAACATTTTTAACAGGTAAAGTTAAACAAAGTAACAATGGAAGCAATTTGGTAAGAAATCATCGAGTATTAAGAAATACTTCAGTGAGCAGTGAACACACTGGCCTGAAAAGTGCATTAGGCAAATGTTCATTTTTCTGGACAATAATGCAATGCATGCTTGCATAAATATTCAGCATCAACTGAAGTGATAAACTGACAATACCCTTTTGTCCTACATCTGAAAGCAATCAAACAGATCCAAGTCCTAGTTGAGTAGTAAGTTTGCAGGTGTTAATATCAAAACAGACTAACCTTTAGCCCTTCTACTTCGCTTTCCAACTGTTTAGAGTACTGTTCACTCCTCTCTCGCAATTTCCTGTCTTTGGATGCCTCAGCAGCTGCGGCTTCAGCTTGGACTTCCAGCTACAAAAGTACATACGTTTTTAATAGTAGGATTCTTATACTTTTTTTCAAAATCTATTGATGGTTTTCAATGTAAGAGATAAATCTTCAGCACTAAACTGGACACTTCAAATTCTTAGAAAACAAAATTGGTACTGTTTGAAACAACAATCAAAGAGTTAAAGATTTACAGATAACATAAAAAAATTACTTTGTCAGAAAACCTTACATATAACTACTATTTCATAGATTCTAAACAGTCTTCTCACCACTTACTTCTTTTTTAAGTCTCTCTGTTCTGCGTAACTCTTGCCTTAAACTTTCTACTTTTTGCATCACCACTTCCATTTCTTCCTCCTTATCTCGGAGCTGGCGGGCAAGCTTTTGTTTTTGAGAGTGCAAGTCTGTCAGCCGCTCGTTCATCTCTGAGAACTCCTGCATTGCCAATTTCCGCTGGCTGTGTGCATCTTTCAGCTCTTTGGCTTGGGATTTTAATCTGTCACTAGACTCTGCCAGTTCCTACAGTTTAAAAAAAGAATTAAGTAATAAACCTAGAAAGCTGCAAGGCCAATTCTGTCTTTGGATGCACATCTAACACCTTCTCCAGAGTGAATAGAAACTACATATTCATTTCTTTTCATGAATGCATCTACGATACAGATTGTACGTCTCTATAAATAAGGAAAGAGGCCAGGTTTTACACTACTAAAGTTAGTAAAACTGCATACATTTACTCCATTATTATAGGTTCAACACAAAGGCTTTCAAGCACTTGCATTAAAACATAAAAATACCTCGCTTTCTTAATTAAAAATGTCATTAGCATAGTTTTTCAAGAACTACTTAAATGAATAAAAAGAATAGTACTTATCTCTACTGCTAAATGATTAAAAAAAGGTTTTGCATTAATTGAATGGAAAACTCCACTCTATGAGAATTTCTACTTCAGTAGCTTTTGAAAACTGACCTGCAATGGCAAGTATGATTTCCATACACTGTACCATACTATCAAATATTACAGAAAGTTTCAGGCAACCAAACACTGTAGTGATGAACAGCAATATATGATAATTATTACTTTAAAAGAACCCACATGAAATAACACTGCTAGTGCTGTGATAACTCTACAGCACAATACCTTCAAAAAGCTTGCTGTGTCCTACATCTGTGCTACTACACTACGATTATGGGACCACAACAGTTTAAATGGTTTAATGATGTTCAGCCAAACTCGAGCAGAACAAAGAAGCAAGGAAAAGCGAGTCTGAGGATGAAAAGAAGAGCGGCAGGAAGAATTAATATTTGGCACTATTGACATCTATGCAAACTTAAAAGCATTTTCTAAGGTTGTTAAAAAGAGGTCCTAATCACTACAAGTTGTTTTAGAAGACAGATGGTCTTTCTGGGACAAACTGGCAGCTTTCAAGGTTTTAAGAGCCTTAAGGGTTAAAAGAAACAGTGTTAAATACCGCTGGCTCATTGAGTGTGGAGTCTAAAATACTGGGCCAATATAATCATGATGAGAAACAGTATTTCACACCTGATTACATTTTCAAGTTGATTTAACCATGAATACAAAAAAGAGCCATGAAAGACAGTATGTTACAAATAAGAAAACAAGGAATCGGGGAGACAGAGAAGATGACGTAAAACCCAGTATTCTTTAACTGTAGTTATTTCAAATTACTTTTCAATCTTCATATTTGGGCAATTTTTCACATCTTTCTTCTGGAAACACTTCTGTGACATAGCCCTAATATTGTATTCTTAACATTTTTTCCCTGCTACAGTCTCAGCAATACTTCAGATTAAATTAGTTGTCTGGAATAGTTCTTCTCTATTCTGTCTTCTCACCACTATCGTTATCACCTTAATCTGATGCTATAAAACCTTCTTTGGATCAATTTGGATCATGGAGTTGTTCACTACCTAGAAGCAGTCGCCTAGGACCACCCAGCAGTCATACATACAATGCGATAAATAATGTCCTTGTCTTCAAAAAAGAGGCAGAAAGCAAAATAGGTCACGCTACACATTTGTTGTTTGCTTATTAATTTTACACTTGAAAGTTATTTCAAGCAAAATGAACAGAAATAAAATAGTCTTTAGGGTTTAGAAGAGTTGCTGACAAAATGCTTTTACCTTATTAAGATCTTCCCTCTCTTGCTTCAGCGTTCTGACCTGTTTCTCGAAAGCCTTTATTTGTCTGGAAGCATCATCCAACTCCCGCCTCGCAGTGCTGGCCTCCTCAAGTTGCTGTTCTAGCTGACCAGAATCTAGAAAAAGCAGCACACTTCTGAACACGTTAAGGAAAAAATCATTATTCTAGAATAGCATAGTCTAGCTGCTTGAGGACCCTTCACTATTTCTTCTGGTTTCCGTTTAATCACAAAATAATGCCATTTTTATCGGTTTAGAAGAGAGAGTAGGTTGTTTCAACTGCCATTATCTGCTTTTAACACAACAGAATAAAAGGTCACAGCTTGCTGCAAAACAACTAGAAAATGATAACAACTTGTCTTTTCACATTATAATAATCATGCACTATACAAATTCTGTAATGTATGCTCTAACATGACCTATACATTTGACTTTTATGCACTGTGATGTAATATATAATGCATCTTTTATTATACTGTAACTATAAACAGTCTCCCTCCTCCCCCCAAATTCCCCCAGAAAGAAACAGTAAAAGTAGCGGGTCACTCAAGAGCTGGCAACTGTTCTCCTGTTGATACGCTTAAAATTAACTTCAGATGATTTTACTTATTTCTAGTGTGAAAACCACTTGTGTTTATGTGATCTGCTTTATTACTACTATAAATACAGGAAAACTATTACAGCCAGTTTCTTACCATCAGTTACACAGCGAAAGTACATTTCTAAGCCACAGCTAAATAATGTCATATCAATACGCTCAAGTGCTACAACATGAAAAGCTGAAATCCATAAAATATGACAACTGAAAATTTCTAGCTAGTGGGTGGTTTTTTTTCCCCTCCTAGTCCTTCACTTAAAAACACAAATTTAAAGCAAGATATATATATATATATGAAGGTAGGTTAATTCCAGGTTCTATGAAATCACTGGACATTTTGCCTTTGATTTCAGTTGTGGCAGGTCTTCAGACCATATGTATTTACCCACAGAACAGGAACCCATCTATACTCTTAATAAGAGCCTTTCACTACATTTTGATAAATGCAACCCTAAGAAACTGGCTCTTGGAGAAATCAAACATAAAACCGCATACATTTCTAAGAGCTGTAATTTCTGAAACACAAGAATTTTATAAGCAAATGATACCATTAGCTTATACCCAGACAAATAGTCACTATTGTTTTAATTCATTGACTCTTGTTTAAAAATTTAAAAGAATGCATTTAAATAAGAGGTGTAGCTCAAAGCCAGAAATTATTAACTGCCTCTCTTATGTAGTCTACTCTGAAGTCACCAGCAAAAAGAAAGTTTGTATATCGCTCTGCTGAGCCAAGATAAATCTCTCTTCTGTGCATGAACTACTTTGTTCCATAGCTCTGTTTTCTTCTTCCATCGCTGCCCTTTACATATTTGGCAATATGAAAGATTCCTCAAAGTTTTCTCCTATGTAACTTACCGAACAAAAATTATAACTTTGACCTCAAAAATTGAAAGCATATGCTAGCTTGTCATTTCCTGGAAAACTAGATAGACAAGAAGAACGTATTTTTCTAACGTCCCCCCCCAATGACTCCTGAATTTGACACAATTTCATGTTAATTTTTTATTACCTTTTTAAGCAGGTGTTTACTCTTACAGCTCCAGAAGAGGCAGTAAAACAGGTTAAAGAATATAACTAAAAGCTAGTTGTGACATATGTGTAGTCAATGGTAATTTTCCATCTAATCACCCTAGTTGTTGCTAACATTTTAGCTAATATATGCAAACACTCACTATAGGATGTTATTACGTTATGCTTAATTGCCCAAGAGATGAGCCCAAAGCATAAAGTTCAGCTCTGCACCTGAATTGAACCTTCTTTAAAGTTTATCAGATCTAGATTTGGAAATTTAGATATTTTAAAGGCCACCCAGAAAACTTGGAACCAGCTCCCCTAAATTTGGAAGCATTCAGACATGACCATTATTTTGTTTGTGCCTGTATTCAGTCATTAATTTAGTTTTAAAATCTATTTCACAAAAAAACCCCATAAAATCAAGCAAAATACAACATTCTCTTTTCCCAATTTTATCAAATTAGCTTGTATTAGTTACAACTCAAGGCACAAATGAGTGCCTTCTAATTAATGGCTGTATTGACCGGACCAGACAAGGCATTAAAGTACATACTGGGAAAGTTATGTGGTGACTGGGGATGGATTAGACAACTGTACATCTTCCTCATTTGATCACACTATTCACTTCCAACCCAAAAAACAAAAGCATGTACTGTATCAAGGAATAAATATACAAATATATATGTAGCATGAAGCAGAAAATTCTTAATGGATAATTAAGGGAAAACCTTCTCAATATTAACCGACTTCTTTTAAATGTGAAAAGGGATATCAGTTGTGTTGGGGAATGCTCCCACACCTTTTTTTTTCTTTTTTTTTCCCCCATTACCAAAGGAAGAGAGTAATACCTTCACCAATGAACTAAAATCTAAGTTGTAGCTCAATAGTCAAAATAAAATATAATTTAAAGCTGATCCTGACGCTTTTCTATGAAGGGCTGGTCCCATCCGAAAGCTGTTCTTGTAGATGTTGCTTTTCAGTGGTCCCAAAGAGCCAAAAACAGAGCTGAGGATTGCTGCAGAACAGAGGTTTCTGATCGTGTTGTCTTCTTCCTTGTTACAGCAGCAAGGGGGGAACATTTGGCTGGAGAGAAACTTCACAAAAACCTTTGACCTGACACAGTGCCAAAATGGCATCACTCAAACCAGAGTGATCCTCCCTGAGCTAGTTAAGCCATGCTGACATCCAAAAATAATGCTTATGGTACAACACAAAACTGCTGCATCATACCAGAGCAGCTGTCCAACTGTATATCTGTAACAGACTTTTTTCAGACTACACAATTTTAATAGCATATAATCTATGTGCTGCAGTCTGCAGTTCATACATAGCGTGCTTCTGCCCCATAACGTAGCAGCAGAGTCTAAACACACCAACTAAACTGTCTGGAAGTTAAGTTCAAGTTATGCTTTCTGTGGGTGTTGCTGCTGGCATTCCTGACACTTTCAGGAACTGAATGAAGTCTTTTCACAAATACAAACCAGAACAAATCTTTTTTGTAGTTTCCTCCAACTTTTCTCACTGGGTTTTTTCCCTTGCCACAGGTAAGATGTGGACATATAACAGAGATCCATCTACCACTACTGGTGTCTGATTTTTCTCACACATAAAATGCAGATATTTTCCTATTTAGATTGACAAAAGGAATCAGATTTGTCCTCCCCGTTTCTATGGTTCTACTCCTGATACCTAAAAGTCTCTATCAATCTTATTAATTTTCCTATATAAAAACCATCTTACTGTACTTCCTTTCTTTCTCTCTGAAGATGTCTCTGTTCTCAAGATCCTATTTTGAAGAAACCGCTATGGAGCAGGATAGGAGAAATCCTATGTTATGAATCACTACAGGAGAAAATTCCCTTTGACTTAATTCAGAGCGTCAAATCCAGAATACTGAATATTAGTATTAGTAGCTAGCCTTTAAAGTAGGCTGAAAAGATATTAGCTAAACAGACTGCAAATTGGTTCACTAACAGCTATATACAACATGGTGGTGCAATAGAAGCTCTCCCTCTGGAAGTTCTTAAAACGTGATTTGCCAGAATCTGGGAGAGTAAGGCTGGAAAAAGATGGATTTGGATATATCGAATTTCTTTGACTCTTTCCCTAAACGTCTCCAGTAGCCTCTGTAAAGACACAGGATACTGGGCTAAGTAGATCTTTGCTTTTTGACTAGTTTGGGAGTTCTAAAGAAAGGCAGTATGACATTAATTAAAGAAATTCAGCTCTTTATCTGCACAGATTTCAAAAACACTTTCCAAACTTAAAGGGCTGAGATACTTGATAGCCAAATTTTTAGTTATCATAAAATCTTCATGAACTCTCAGAAACAAAGGAATTAAATGGAAATGAAATAAATGTTCAGTTTTGTAAGAAATGATAGCTCATTGATAGCAGAGCTGAGAGGTGGTTCCCTCCCCCTCTCATCTCCCTTTTCTTGTATGCTCCTATTGCCCACCTTGTGCTGATTTATTAGATCATGAATTGATTAAATTCTCTATATGTAGATATTCTTTCCTTGTTTAATTGAGTGAATTAAACTCAAGAGAAAGTCCGGGGCATGCACAGAGAGAGGAAGAGCCACATAGCTGTGAGCAGGACCTGTTTTGAGGGCAGAGTTTTGTTTGATCAGTTCTGCTGCTCGTGGAACTGCAGCCTTATAGCCCATAGTGTCCTCTCTCATGGAAAACACCCTTCACTACTCCCTGCTACTTGGAAAACTCAGTATCACTGTAGTTTCATGCACACAGCCCACCTCCCAGATAACCCACACTTTTCTATAAGTACTGTTCCAAGAAAACAGGCAGAAAACCACATCTCCCGTTTGAATTAGCTTTTACTCCACATCCAGTTACAATGCACTAAGCAACAGCACACTATAAGCCTCTGTGGTTTCAAAGAAAATACAAAAATAATCAAAATTGTGGTCACATCTCACAAATTTGGCCCTTGCAAGGAAAATTCAACAGAAAATGAGATAATGAAAAATATCAATTGATGCTTAAATCATAACAGATCACCCTTCCATCAAATATTTTTAAGACTATTAAAACTGCTAGGCTAAAGTCTTCACCCCTCATGTTTACTCATGTAAACAAGAAACAACACCTTCCTTGCTTCGAGTTTACTACCTATGTACCTTCATACCAGAGTGCAGAGGTGTACAAAGCAAGGAATGCTAAGGTGTGCTACAGTGAGTATGACTGCTAAAAGGACTGCAGTGACTTTTGATACTGCCAAAAATAAGCAAACAAGTGCTCCATCTGCTCTTGCAGTACACATTGCAGGATGAAGGAAAAAGAAAAGGAGAAGAGAAAAAAAAAAACGGTAGTACTAAGGAAACTGGTCACGGTTTCACAGATTCTCAGGTAGTACCTGATTCACATCCATGTTAATTAGCAAGACCATAATTTAGAACTAATGGAACTTTACTACTAATAGTAATAGCAGAAGTCACTGAAATCTTCCTTCCTCCTTGCAACTGGAATTACTGAAGTACTGAATATTAAGTTGAATTTGTAGAAAATGTTGTGCTACCAATGAAGAGCGAAGGGTAAAATGAGAAGTAAAAATAGACTGGAAGACTCTTTTAGAAAGCAAAGTAAAACTAACATTACATTATGAGAAAAAAATCTTGTCAAAATATTGTTTCCTGTTACAGTTTTTACATTAATATTTATAACATACCTGTTACCTGTTTCTTCAACTTTTCAATTTCTTCTTTCAAACTTTTAATTTCTAAATCTTTGCTTGCTGTTATTGGGCCATCCACTGTTGAATACTGCAGAGCCTGGACTGTCTGGGTGGACTCTAGAAAAACATGGAAAAGCAAGGGACAAATTACACTTCTGACAACTGAGGAGGTCAAAAAGATATCACTGATAAATTAAGACATGCCAAAAAGCCTCTCCACTGAAGATTCTACAATTTATAATTTCCAACTACTAAGTGCCAATTTTTCAGTAATTGTCAGCTTGTCAAACTAAGTTCTTAGAGGTTTTAAGAATGAAATCGTTATGCCATAGTAACCATGGCACAGTGCGAACAAAGTTAGCATGTTATAAGAAGTTGCATACATAGGATATTACAGGCCTAAAGAGTAACAGAAGTTTAATTTGTCAACGGAAAAAATGAAGATAATTCTTTTCTGCTAGAAAGCATTCTAGGAGGTGTATTTTTTTTTTCCCACGGTATAAAACATACCTTACAAAGCTGCAAGCTAATCTAAGTCAAAAAGTGATTGAATGACCTTTTTTCATGACTATACCTTGCAGTTTCCTACTAAGTTCAAGTTTTTCCTGTTCTAGACGTCTTATTCTCCTCTCATAAGCTTCTGTGGCTAAACTATCCTCCAAAGTTCTTTGAATGCTGGCATCAAGATCCATGGAGGGTGGTCCAGCTGTCAGTCTTAGACAGCTGCGGTCTGAAAGCACACTGGGGGAAAAAAATTAAACAGTATTGAGTTTTACAACAGGCTGTGTTTAAAATAAATTTAAAAAAATTATATCAACCAATAAATAGTTGTTTAAATTGTTAATTACTATGTAATTTATTTATACAGTCAAATAATACCTTCTTAGTATGTGCTCATTAAAAATTGAATTCATTTTTACCTAGCATGACTGATCTCCTCAATGCATTTTTGTTACACAAAAGTGAATGAACTCCTGATTAAAAATTATCATTATGGACAGTCTACATTAGCCAGATAGCAAAAAGCAACAATCTAGATAGTTAGTAAGATTACAGTAACAGTTTCTTTTAAAATAGTTAATCAAGTTTCCCAAATACTTTAAAGACAACAATCACAACAAATGCTGTGAAATTATCACATGACAACTAGAGCAGGTACGTATCAGAAATGCTGTGGCCCTGATTCTGTGGATACTCATGTACGCATACTAGTGCTTATGCAAAAAATCCTTTTGAAGTCTACAGGACATGTCACATAACCAGCATTAAGCACATGTGTTTGCAAAAACATAGGCCTGGTTTTTCAATGGTTGTAAACGTTCTTTATGTATTTAATTTCATAAACGATCAAGGAGCATACATGGACTTCCTTGTTACTGTTCAATTTAGCAGTAGAGACGAACATGACAAATATTACATTAATACCAAGTATCAATAAGAGTAATTTTTTAAAAATTTCCATTCAGACTTACACGAGTGTCAAAGGACTAGTAATAAAACTGTTTTTAAAGTCTAATAAGCTAAGTTCTCTCTGGGTCCACATATCTGGTCTTAACTTTGTTATAGGCAGTTAACTTCACACATTGTCTGAAAACCACCCTTCTCAACAAAACTCCTCTGAACACAGGTGCTGACCTTCAAAATTCATGTAAATTTTACCTGCAGAGAGCTCATTCTTTTGGACAGACAGCATTTTAGATTATGGCCTAGTAATTTCCTCAATAAACCACATTCTTTGGTATCTGTTTGGTTTCAGAGACAGAAACTTAAGACATTATGTAACTATCCTACAGACAATTTTGGAACTCTTAACTTACCAGCTACTTGTATATGTGAAACCCACAAATGGTAAATGATGGCCAGAAAATGCAGTGTGTGATGGTGGAGGCATTGTTTCCTAGAAAAATAATAGGACAGTTGAGTAAGTAATATCCTACTGGACTTAAAAGAAAAATACTTTTGAGTTTAACCATATGTGAAGTGTTAGTGATAATATCATACAACTATATTTGTAGTCATCCTTATCTATAGCCCAAATATGAAACGGCATCACCTAAATCTATTTATAATAGTATGCAATATACAAAAATATAGCATGCTGGCATAAAAATGCTTTTCTAATTAAATAGGCTATCGTTGGAGGAAAGCAGAATATTACACATATTAGAAGCCAATTTATTCCTTCTTTTTTCCAAGAAACTCTTAGCACAGAGAGTATCACCTTTTATTCCTTCCTATACTCCTCTCTGCTATCTAGTCAGCAGGGCTTCCTGCCTGTAGATTTACCAACCCCACTTCTGAGCGGGCCATCTCTATTTGGAGAGAACAATAGTCAGACATTTACTAGAAAGAAGTAATACAATCCGGTTTTCTAATCCCATTAGTGCTTTTACCATTTCTTCCCTCATTGCTCCTTTTTCCTGCCAGACAAAGAACTACAAACCAAGACAAATCTTTGAGCTTCTCCTCAGGCTAAAATAACCCTGTTGCTATACTATTTGAACCATTATAAGTTCTAATATTCTTAAATATCCTGTTAAAAGTTTCCTGTTTAACCCCAAAATGCAAGGTTTATGTCACTATACTAGAGGTGACCTTAGGGAGTTTCTTTTGATGACAATTAAGATTATCACACTGAAAGTGCTAAAAGGTCCTAAATTTTAAGAAAAAGGGTAACATAAAGATTTTTTTCAAACAAAAAAAAAGGAAGAAAGGAACCAGTTGTACATTTTTACATGTAAAACTCAGCAGGAGAGAACAACCCTGTATTCAAAAGAAATCTAAAATTACCTTTTCAGTGGTGGCGTCAGCTATATTGCATCACAACCTTGACCTTTTAGCAGACAAAAATCTTCACATCAAAAAAGAGTTCCCAGAATAAAAAGCAACACCAATGACATGGCTAGATTATGTAAATACATCAAGTCTACATTGCTGGGCTCAATTATTACACATTATGGTTAGGAAAAGTAGAATTCTTTACTTCTCCTTCATATTTTATTTTCATAGTTCATAGATTCGAGTTTCAAAACCGTTTTTATGAATAACTTTAAAAAAGACCAAATGCATAATTCTGTGATTTTAACAGCCCATATGACAGTTTTCAGTTACCACACAGGTAACAATGTTGGTTCTAAAATATCCTATCTATTGATAACAATGTAGGATTCTGTAAAAGAATTTCTTTGCTGATTCTTTGGCAGAGATCAAAACACCTATTTCCTGCTACTTGTGTGAATTCAACTGTATTATCATACTGACAAAATTATAACTGAATCCACATCTATCATGCCTATCAGTAAGACTACTAAATCAAACATTTAAAAGCTCAAAACCTGCAGAAAGGTGCAAAAAGAAATGGTAAAAATATAACCTTAAATTAAACAAAACAAAAAACTACCTTCACATGTTTCAAATGAGGAAACTGAAAATGAAGCTCCAGAAATGAGTGTTCACCTCAAACAGTTCAATAGCATTGCTTTTCACCCCCAAAAGTCTAAAGCAAATTAAGAATCGGACTCTGTTTTCACATCTGAGTCCAATAACTCATCACAGGAGCATTCTTTCTTCACCTGCAGCTCCTTGCTTCTTTACAATGGGAAAATATTCACACCGCACAGGCACCTTTTGAGTGCCTCAGTTGCGAGATTACGCTCTAAAAAGGAAGACCCCTGGACTGGCCAACATTAGAATGTGTGAATAACCCCCAACAGCTATTTCAGCTTCACAAACATGGCATCACAGAGACTTGTTACACACAGCATCCATTCCTGCCACCCAACCCTGATAGCTGTTCCTGGACAAAATAATGTGCAAACAGATATCTGAAGACTGTATAAAAAAGTTTTAAGACAAAAATACTTCAGTTGTGAAGGCAGATGGGCAATACCAGATGCAAGTGAGGAAAAACTGAGGAAAAAATGAAAAAAATGCAAGATGTCCTATGCAGCTAGACTGACTTTCTTAATTTGCCTATATGAAAGGACTCTGAGACCTAATGCTCCATGCCACATATGTCCACCACTGGATTTCTTTCAGACAAAGTGTTTTCCGTGTTTTACTGTGCCATTGGAGGAAAGTGAATGCAAATAATGATCATCCTGCCTATATCAATTCATGTTGCCTATCGCTTATCTGCAGGTCCAGGAAGCTCAGTGGAATTGAGATGCACAGGCAGTTCAGAAAACAAAAGCAAAAATGGTGAAAATGCTTCACCTCACATGTAAACAGCAGGTTTCTGCATCTTTCAACAAACACACCAAAAAAAAAGTATTTCCAAGGAGACAACACAAGGCATTCCTCTGATGCTAAGACCTCTATCATCTGCCAATGTTCCTGTTCAAAAGCACAGTAACACTAAGGTTGTTAAATATCAATAGTTGCAAAGCTTTTTAAGCAAAGGCAAAATCATTTGTTTATTACTAAGATTGTTCCTGAAAAAATGGCTGTAATATTCCTCCTAAATTTCCCAAAACTCAACTCAAGTCAGAAAACAAGCTGGAAAAATTTTAGTGGGAATGAACTGAATGGAATATGAAAGATATGAGCAATTAGACTAGAGCACTACAGTAAAATGCATTATGCAAACTTAGTACGAGTCTCAACAGTGCTCTGCTAGAAATACTGTGTCTTGCAGACTATATACATGTAAATGTATTATTCTTTATAAGACTGGACACTAAGAACTTGTTACTGCAAACAACAGATGTATGTGTTAGTTAAACATGTATAAAGTTACAATGAATTTACAAAATTGAACTGAAGTTATCTTTACACATATATGTTTGGAGGACCAGCCTCCAAACTATGAATGTATTCCCCCTACAGTTCTTCAAAGCAGCACTTTACTGTTTATGCAGAACATAGTGAACACACTGAAATAAACTGCTATTTACATATATTTCGTTGTAAGGTATACTACAAAAGCAGGTTTGTCAAAATGTTAATTGTATACTTACAGAATTTTTTAAGCAATCATCATCCACATCAAAGTTCGATGTATCAGTGGGGCTGCTGACTTCTGGGATGTAAGGTGCCTCACAGTTTCTAATGTTGTCCCAATCAATCCCAGCAAAAAATGGATGGTTCTTAAAGTCTTCTATCCCATTTTGTCCAAGTCGATGCTCTCTGCTACAAATGAGCCTTCGGATGAGGTCCTTTGCACTTTCAGAGACATCTGTCACTTGAGCAGGAAACTGAAACCTCTCCTTAAAGATTAAAATAAGAGAAAATAAGTTTATTACCAAGAAAAAGTTGGAAAAATCACCCTTCTTAGTGGAAATTATTATGTAGAAAAAGAAATGTGCAAATACTCCAGTTCTTAAATATATGCAGTAAGGTTTCTAGGAAAAAGACTTCCCCAAAGGATAGAAACTACTGAAATTTTTTTGTCTCCTAGTTTTATTTCTTTATTTAAATTTCTGTCACACTGTTGAATTCTACAGCTACCTCCATGGGGAAGAATGTTTAAGAATCTTCTGCATAAGCCAACCAATGGATCCCGCCAGAAGAAAGTAATGCAAAAGGAGTGATGTAATGTAGCCAAGATTTACTTCACAGAGTGAACTAACAGCCATGTTTCCAAATCCAGATTTTTAGTTTTGAACTGCTTTATCCTAAAGCAAAGTCATCTGCAATCCATAACCATAAACTTACTATATGGAAACATTTTTTGTTCTACGTTTATGAACATTAACATAATTAGGACATAAAAACTCATTTTTAACTAAGCCTCAAAGTTACCCTATTACTTATTAAAAATTAGCTTACAGAGAGACAGAAAGAGAAAGTGCACTAACTTTGTGGTTCATTATTTTCCCATAGGTCTCCACCAAGGACTCAGCATAAAAGGGCGTTTCTCCATAAAGCATTTCATACATGCAAACGCCTAGGGACCACCAGTCACACTCGGGCCCATACTTCCCTTTTCCATCTTCCATGGCCTGCAAGATTTCTGGAGAGATGTAGTCTGGTGTTCCAACTGCCACTGAAGATTGGACCTGTGGAAGTTACATTTCCAGGACTAAAATCAACTTTCATCATTACAGACACTGTGCTGTTTGTGGCACTGTGCACATATATATAAATTTAGCCTAGTGTTCTCGTTATAACAGTAACAACTAAACACAACAAAAACGCTTCTAAATTAATGAAGAAATACCTAAGAAATTAAGGCACTACATTAATAGGCATCCTAATAACATACTTTTGCTCAACTCTTACAATTCTTAGGCTTAGAGTTGTTATTAAGTAATTATAGATTAGGTAATCACATATATTAACTCAAATACTTTGTAACACTGTGGCATATGATTAACACACTGGAATTACATTCTAGTCACACCTACTATATACTGTGCAAGTTTAAATATGCTACTAAAATATGATTATATAACTAATTGTATCTTATCCTTATACTAAAGCTTTCGTTTTCGATATAGAGCTCAGAGTCAAAACTGAGAGATTCATAGTTCATCAACAAATACCTACTCAGTACTGATAATGCAGCTAGCTTCTCTTTATTTATTATTTATTACACAGTGAATCTAAGCAAAGTGCAGTCATATTTTGAACCAAGGTTAGTTACATACCAACACCATTACAATTCCATTTTGTTTCACATAAGGCACCTTTTCTCTTTATTAGCACACATTTTAGCAGCTAGCAAAGGACTGAAGAAAAGGTGTTTAGGAATATATTATTCTTTCTAATTTACCGTTCCATCTTCCATCAGTTTCAGACAAGAACCAAAATCTGCTAATCGAATATGTCCGTTCATATCCATCAAAATGTTGTCTGGTTTAATATCCCTGCAAATAAAACACATTTCAGAATTAGTACAAAAATGTATTGCATAACATATAGTCTAAGCATTAAGTCTGCAACACCCTTCTCATTCAAAACCAGCAACAAATCAGTAGATAAAACACAATCACTCATCATATGATGAAATTTGCACCAAGGACATTTCATGACAGGGGCTGTGGATCAAATCATATAATGCCTGTTAATTTTAGTAAGAATTGTGTGGTCAAATTCCTCTCACCTCTCACAGGTAGATAGCAGAATCTTACTTGCCCTGAGCTTTTGTAAGTAAAACTTTTAAATCATCTAAAGAATTTTAGTGAAGAACTCTCAAGTGAAAGACACATGCTTATATTGGAGCTGTAAAACAATCTCTAAGTTCTACTATAGAACAAAGGTCAATGAAACCCTAAAATAATTAATGCATTTTTAAATTTAGTGTCCAACATTTTTCTCTTACGTACATCTCAGGTCACTATGTACATCTGTCATACTTCTGCTGAAATGACCAACAAAGCCATTGTACACACTGTGCAGCTCTGCTTGGCCAAATTCTGCAGCTGCCTCATTCAGGTCATGATATACATGGAAAAATCTTTCTAAGCAGCCAACATAATAAATACTCCTTATTTTGCAAATTTGACTCTTTTTTTTGATCTCATGTTTTACAGATCTCATGTTTTATCTAAGTATACTGAAATACAGATAAAGTATATGCCCCCAGTATGCAACTGCCTAGGACGAAAGCATGTGTGCTCTCTAAGTTACCAGAGGGGCATTTATTGTTCAACTTGCAAACTAGGTTCAAATGTTGAAATTCCTTTTCATTAAAGTACAGTTATTAGAAATATTCATTAAGCTACATTTTTTAAATATATGACATTATTACATTCTTACTCTAACCTCATCTACTATATTCAAAAGGTAAATTACGACTGTATGAATAAAGTACTACGAATACTTTCTCAGTGAACAGTCATTTATAAGACGTAAGATCAAATCCCCTAAAACAAACGAAAAAAACAAGTGAAGCCCTGACTTTGCTTCATTCCCTAACAACTTATAAATAAATGTCATCAATTGCTTTGCAGACAAATTTCAAAATATTCACAAGCTAAGATATTCACATTGCACGAGAGCAAGATTTTATTGGTTTTTTTGTGTTTTTTAATAAAAACTGAGTTATAAACAATGTTTACTGAGAATTTATAATGGCAAAAAAATCAGAACCACACCTTGAACAATATTATAGAAGCAATGGCATGGAGGTGTCGCACTATTATACACTCAGTATGGTAACAGTATGCTGTTTTGAAGCAAAGTACATTCTGAATTTGTGTTAGCCAAAGACAAGTAGGCAGTGGCCCACGCTGAAAACAAATTTTAGTTGCCTTCCAAACGTGCAGAAACATTTACAAAGTAAAAAGCAAACACCACTTAAGAAATCATACTTCCGCATCTCGCAACTGAGCATAAAGACAATTCTTTACAAAGTAAATCATAAAAATTAACCAAGTCCATTCACTAAATAACATTCTTCCACTTGATTTTTGCTGACACTGAATATGCCAAAGAATTGCAACCTCCAGACTGAGATAGTTTTATGTATTTTACATTCACCCACCAAAAACATTGCTTAAACATGTTCCTAAATAAAAACAAACACATGCTATGGAGACCTCTGGAATTGTAACCTCAGTTTAGAACACTTTGCAAAAACATGCACCTAAAAACCAAGTTCCTCTTAGAAGCTGGACCTAGTTCAAGCTAAACAAAAACATGAGTCACCCTTGAGGCTCCATTTATCCATGTTCTATCTTTTAATATATTCCCAAGAGAAATAATAATAATAATCATCATCATACCAACCTCCCTCATTCGATCTCACAAACCAGCAGAAAACATGAAAAATCTCACTCTGTTGTCAACACTGCAAAAACAAACGTGCAAACAACACTGAAAGCACTCAGAGGAACAAGTATTTCTTGCAAAGCGAAGTTTGTAAGGCTCAGTAATAACTTCATGAGAACAATTTTTATAGTTAAGGAAAAAAAGAGACCAACTTAATGCATACAAATTCTTTTCAGCTCTTGTAACAGAAGGTATGGGTTATGAACAACTGTTCTGAATTCAACTGAACTACGTTAATAAAAGACAGTTTGAAAGACAAGAATTGCTGGCACCTGCACAGCAGAGTAGGCTATAAGCAAAGGGAAAGGTAAGAAAATTATGAGCCCCAGAGGGGAACAATGGAAGGGGAGTAATTATTGCCGGTGTAACTGAAGAGTTCAAAGGTGGCGATTATGGGGAAAAATAATGTCATAAAACCCGCATCTCTGCTGAGCCTGCAATTGTTAAATTCCATTAGAATTAGAGTTTTGTTCCACGTTTTTGTTTTGAACGACATTTGATGACTCTCCTTTAGTGATTAAAACTGAGTCTTCTCCTGTTCTAAGCAGAACATGGTCTTCCCTCTTCACACCCACTCCACATTCCCTGGCTTATCCCAGTTTCTTCACTGTATGAACTTGTTCCCTCTTCCCACGCTTCCATCTCATCTGCAGTTTTATTCCTATCATCCTCTGCCTCCTAGACTCACCTCAAAAGTTGAGATGTCCAATCCTCCATGGCCTATCAACCCCAAATCTCCTCCCCTTTTATCTCCTTTGTTCACTCTCAATTTCTTCACTCCCAAGTCCTAGTCTCCCTGCATGTACACATTTAACTAATGTTTTTTCCTCCCATCTCAGTCCTCAGCAGTCAGTATTTCCCCACAGTCACTTCTCAGATTCCCTTCCCATTCCCACTGGCTTCCTATTCCTCTAATCCTTACTATCCTCTTTCCTCATGTCCAATTTTTGTTCTGTTGCACAGGAATCTTCTTTGGCATCAAAAGAGCGAGGACTATTAACAACAAAGAGCCTCCACACTGTCTCTAGTGACTATTTACCAACATCTCCCAAAACTGCAGGGCAAGTCCCTTCATTCTTACAGCTCTGAAACTGCAAACCTACAGCAGAAGGAAACTGAAGAGCATTTAGGGACCAAACTCTGCATATGGTTGTTTGAAACTCATATCAACTGGCATTTGGGGGGGAAATTATAACCTGAACATATCTAGGTGGGGGGCAGAAGAATGAAAATATATCCATGACTCAAGGAAGATTCTCTCTTGGATTTCAATGGTGCTTCCACATCCCAGAGCAGAAGAATTTCTCACAGGGCTTGTAAGAATTATTTTATTCATTTAAAATCTATATAGGAAAAGCATGCATGTTTCTTGATCTTGTTCCTGGAAAGAGATGACACTTACTGCTTCAGGCAGATACTAAGGAAGGAAAATTCCAGACCAAGTAGCTAAAATCTGGCAAAAGTAATGAGCAAATAATGAAGTTACATGGTTTAGTGAATAGACCACTGGGTTGAATCTCCGTAGATAAGAGTTACTGGGCGATTGTGGGCAAACCATTTCAGCATCACTCAACAATAACACTGGTGCTCAGTCAAGCAACTAGTATCATCTGGCTAGAAGGCTATAGAGCACTAATACTCTAATAACCCTATAATTAGTTCACGATAATAAAAGAAAAAGATCTGCTCACTTGAAATATGAAATAATAATTCAGTTTCAAGAAGCATAAGCATTCGGAAGCCATTTTATGAACCAGATTTATAGTGGGAACAAGTACTGAATTAGGGGAAGTGCTCTGACACCACTGTACCCTCTGGAGACCCTGAGTTCTACCAAGTCCCAGACAGTTCAGCCCTACTCTTGAGAGCAGCTTCTGTGGGAAGTCCAATGTGCAAAGGGTTTGGGTTGCCAGAGCTAGACCTGGTACAAATCAAGCTAGTACAAGTTCTTCAAATGTACTCCACAGTGAATTAAGGGGACACGGGTACGCAGCATACCCAAAGAAATACAAACCTTCCTTAAATCAACCTTTTTGTAGCATTGCCACCTGAGGATGTGAACTGAGCAAAGACTGCTGTTCTGCTTTTCTTTGAATGAGTGATATACCAGCACCAAAGGAGCTAGAAGTCTGGACCAAATAAACTTCTTTAAAAACAGGTATTTCCATTTAAACCATGACTCCAGCACAGAGTACAGGAGTGCCTTCTGTTTTTCTGAGCTGCATTGGCCTTGCCTGTAGGAGAAAATCAGCACTGCATAGCAGCTTGGATAAAGGGATGCTCTTTGTATTTGTTTTGCAGACTTTCATTATTTGCTTCTGTTCATCTGGAGAATGTTACAGGAATAAACAGTCTGTGTGATACTGGAAACATCACTTGCACAGAAAATGAGTGGGGAAGCTTATGAAAAAATTTTGAAAAATCTTTAATGAATCATTTTTCATAATGCTTCTTGGTTTAATTTGTGGAGCTGTTCTTCAGATTGGCATGTTTACCCAGATGACTTCACTCACCTCTCTTTAAAACAGTTTACTTTCTTAAGCCATAATTAAAACCCAAACATTTTACATACTAACTGTGTTAATATAAACAACATTTTGAAATGGCACTACAGCAGACATCTGGATTATTGCTATTCATTTTGATTTTTCTGTTAATGAGCCAGAGTAGAATTTCATTTGTTCAGTAAGACTCGAGAAAAAGTACTCCCTCTGAGACGTGCTAAATCCATAGCACATTCCAGCTGTAAAACAAACTAAAAAGAATTTTTAATACATGTGAATGTGTTTTTTTCCTGGATTCATTTCTGATACTAAACGAAACTTCAGGAATCGTGAGGTCTTGCATATTGAAATTTGGACTAGACAACCTCCTTACGTTCCTTCCAACTTGAATTATCTGATCATCTTATGGTTTCAAAGTACACCTAAGGTTCATCTATGTCATTCTTTGAATCATTGAATCAATGTTATTCACTTATTTGCAAGACCACATGGAGTTCCTCAGGTCTACAGCACAGGAAGCAGCAGATTCCAGAAGAATCTTAAGTTAATTTTGTTTCATGGGCAGCCTCATGGAGGCAGGGGACTAGACAAACAGAAAGGAAGATACATCAAAAACAGAGTGACATTTAATGCAAGAACTGTAACACAATGATTAAGCAGCAGTCGTGTCAGACATTACCAAAGATTATGCCAACGGACCAACTCACAGGCCCACATATTTAAGTTTACACAATAAAAACCCTTCTGGCATTGAAGAGTTCGTGACCAAGAGAAGGGATCCCTCTTCTTGGTAACTGTACAGTTATGACACAGAGTGTGCTCACTTTGGTTATTAATTTGTAGTGTATTTTTTCTTTTTTTCAAAACAAAAATGATCAGGCAGAAAGGGAGGAAAAGGTGAGTCCTTCTCTGTAACTAATATCAACAAAAGGTGGCCAGATGGTGCAAGGGGACACCTCTCAATATGTCCTCATTGGAATAAACATTTCAGATGGTAATGCACTGTCCTCATGTACACAGCTGAGCTCTTAAAAAAGCAGCAGAACTGGAATGACAATAAAGGGGCTGATGTGGTTCTAAATTCAACAACTGCAATGTGAGCTGAGCCTGAGAAAGAAAGGGACCTGTCTGAAATCAAAGGAGCAATTTGATAGCTGAGCTACCAGTTTATTTTAGCCCACTGGATAAGAAAGGGATAATTTGGAGAACAAATTTTTATTTCTAATGTTAATATTAGAAAAGCATGGAAATCAATTAATTTTCCTGAACAGGTCACATGCCCCAAGACATGCTGTTCTTGAATAGTAAAGAACAAAGGGAATAGCTTACATTAAATTATTTTTCAGTGAAATCTTCACATGAACAGTATTTTTTAATGCTACCAATGCAAATTAAAATACCAGCAGATGAGAAATATAAATTTGTTTCAGGTATAACTGCTGGCACAGAGAAACTGATCCAGACAACTTATTACTAATTGAGAATTTCACAGCACATTATTTTCTCATTATACATGCAAGAGCATTCCCCAAAAGTATAAATCAAACGGTTAAAAGCAGACATCAATGGTTATAATTATCCACTCTTACAACAAGAAATGTTATCCTTTGCCAAGTTACCTACTCTAAAAAAACATAACCAAAATCTTACTGCCAGAATGCCTGGACTTTTCATTCAAAGTTCCTTCAGAACACAGGATTATCCTTAGTCAGGACAGAAGTTTGGCAAACTGTTTATTTTACTCCCTTCTGTTGTTTCAGACAGACTTTTCTTCCACACTCCTTCTCACACAGAAATGCTACATCCATAATAAAAAAATGAAGACATTTGGTTTTGGCAGTGTTCCAATGAAAGGAGAAAATCTGGTGTCTGTGAAGTTTTTATTAAGCTATTCAGTGATGCCATATTGACAGCCCGCTTAAGATATGTCGAGTGAAACAGCTGGTGAACTTCGATCAAGAATGCTAGTCAATTGATGCATTTTTTTCAGTCAAACCTACAGGCATTAATGTCCAGGAGCTTATTTGTATTTTCCATTACACTGTACTGGGTTATATCAAAGTCAAAATTGCCATATTCTGCCAGCTAAAGTTTATCTGAATTCTAGTGAGGAAAAACTAGAAATAGGCTCCATCTGGCAGAAAGACCGATGTGCAATGAGCCAAATTAGATTTGGACAGTCGGCAGTTATTCTTTAGTAATCCCAATAAGATAGGCTGCACAAGATAGCAGCATGAGAAAACTGGAATATGTTGTACCTCATTAACTGCGCCTCTTATCAAGACTCTACGGTGCCTTCTCCTAAACAGACACTCCTCCGCTTTTGGGTGGAATCCAAAAGGCGCATATTTCAATTGAATTCAAAATCATTTAAATAACTTTGATCACAACCTTATTATTTACATAGCACCCAAACAGTTGCATCATGTTTGTATATTAAACAAAACCTGCTTCATATAAAGCTGACAAACTAAAGCTTGCAACTGAAAAATATGTAGTAGCCTTGCATATAGCCTTGAAGTCAATAGGAATAGGTAAAGACTAAACACTTCAGGATTTGAGCCTTAATAAGCAAAGCAACTACATGGAAAAAATAAATGTTATAAACAATCTTATTTTAAAATTACAATGAGGAGGTTCAACTTTTTTTTTTCTTAAACAGTGTCTTAATACTGCAAAACTCCCTTGTTTTCTCATTAACTCTTGATAATAAATCATTATGTATGTGTTGTTCCAGGAACACCCAGTAATTCACCTCTACTAAAAGAATCTCGCTACTCTCAGCAGCAGGAGATTCATCTAAATCTCATTAAAGTCAGTGGACAGACTCCCATCAATTACTAAGAAACATCAACCAAACCAAGATAATAAAGGTTCTAGATCTGTGATATAGCCATTATTTATTGATCGGTGTGTGCAATTTTATATTTATACTGTTACACATCCTAACCAAGTTTTATTCCTAGTAATATTACAAAACCAAATGAAAGACAACACAGAAATCAAGGTTTCATGTACTAAAAGCAGTACATGTGCTACATCACATACAGAATCAAGTATTGAATCCAAACTTACTTAGTTTCAGACTATACATTCTGTCAAAGTGTACTTTTTTAATCCCTAATGCAGCTTGAGAGAAATAACTTCTCTGTCCACTAAAAAGAAGGTAATCACATTCTTCTTCTACGACAAAGAACTTGCACCACAGACGTGAAGTATACAACGCAAAAAAGACTAAGGCGAATTGTTATCCACATTGAGCGTGGGCAACACAAGAAGTAATGAATTTAAATCCCAATGAAAGATACTTAGATGAGACATTAGAAAACACTTTTGTAATAACGACAGTAGGCCACTGGTACAAATTGTTTAGGGAAATTTCACCATCTCCATCACTGTATTTTTTTAAGGACTGGTTAGACAAACATCTGCCAAGAGTGGTTTAGCTATAGTTTGATCTTGCCTTGCAGCAGAAGAAAAGTATTAGCTGACCTCTCCAAGTCCTCTCCCAGTCCTTTTCTTTACAGTTCCATACTGCTCTTTAATTTCTGCCACTCAGACAAGTATTCTGGACACAACACAGTATTTACCTTATGGTATCCGATGTTCTTTATGAATTTCAAATGCTAATAAAGGAAATAATAACAAACAACAGGGAATAAGTACATCAGCCAACACATATATATCTTGAGTTTGTTCAGGCACTGGTATTCATTCCTGAACACTTGAACTGACTGCAGTTATTGGCTTATAAATATATGCTCCACCACATCATATTATAATGTCCTAGAATTAATTTACCTTAGAAAAATGTCCCCCTGTGGCCTTTGTGCATATGTATTTGCTTTCAAATAATGGCTCTCTCAAATATGATAACACTTCTAAAACAAGGATAATTATTTTTAAAAGCTACTTATATCCAATTTTTTTCCCTTCTTTTAAAAAAAATAAGTACAAGGAGTGATTTGAAAAATTCTTTTTGATAAGTGCTTGGCAGCTACATACTCCCTGTAGCTATTGTCTTTCATCTAAAATGCTAATCAACTGACAGAACCAGATATCTTATGGAGAAAACCCTCACATCCAGGCTAGTCCCCTCATGCAGTATTTTGAAGAGATGTCAGGGCAAAGTCACTTGTGATATCTAAGGATTATTTCTATTGTCTTGTCAGTTTTACAGTCTGAAACCAGGAACACACTGTGTCATTTTATAACCATTTTAAATTTAGTACCTTACAATGCTGATTTACAGATGTCATTTTAAACACCTACGAAATAAAAATAAAAGAGTTAGAATCATAGAATCATACAGGTTGGAAAAGACCTCTAAGATCATCGTGTCCAACCATCAACCCAACACACCATGCCCACTAAACCATGCCCCTAAGGGCCTCATCTACACGTCTTTTAAATACTTCCAGGGATGGTGACTCCACCACTTCCCTGGGCAGCCTGTTCCAAGGCCTGACCACTCTTGCAGTAAAGAAATTTCTCCTAATGTCCAGTCTAAACCTCCCTTGGCGCAACTTGAGGCCATTTCCTCCCGTCCTATCGCTGGTTACTTGGGAGAAGAGACCAACCCCCACCTCGCTACAGCCTCCTGTCAGGCAGTTGTAGAGCGCGATGAGGTCTCCCCTCAGCCTCCTCTTCTCCAGGCTAAACGACCCCAGTTCCCTCAGCCGCTCCTCATAAGGCTTGTGCTCCAGGCCCTTCACCAGCTTCATTGCCCTTCTCTGGACACGCTCCAGCACCTCCATGTCCTTCTTGTAGTGAGGGGTCCAAAACTGAACACAGTATTCGAGGTGCGGCCTCACTAGTGCTGAGTACAGGGGCACGATCACCTCCCTACTCCTGCTGGCCACACTATTCCTAATACAGGCCAGGATGCCGTTGGCCTTCTTGGCCACCTGAGCACACTGCCGGCTCATGTTCAGCCGGCTGTCAATCAGCACCCCCAGGTCCTTTTCCTCCAGGCAGCTTTCCAGCCACTCTTCCCCAAGCCTGTAGCGTTGCCTGGGGTTGTTGTGGCCGAAGTGCAGGACCCGGCATTAGTTGTAGACATTATCAGAAAGACAATTCCTTATGGCAAACAATCATGGACATATCGGAAAGTCTGATATCCAACACATCCTGAAATTGGTAAAAGTTGCAAAAAATAAAATAAAGGAAGTTAATTGAAATAGTCTGACTACCAAACATTGGAACCATCAAAAAACAAATGAAAAACCCAAAAAATAAACTGGCCTCTTACAGTAGAACAAGAATATAAAAGCTGGTAACTTTCCTCAGGGTTGTCTCATACCTGAGTTATTCACATTAGACCAAAAAACTTGTAGAGACTCAAATATAAAATTGGGCACACATAAAGAATTGAATATTTGAGTGTTTAATAATGCATTGATCTTGAACAGAATAGTACTGTTTAGTAAAAATTCATGCATAAAAACATGAGAGCCTTGTACTGTATTTCTTTTCAGGTAATTTTAATCGTTTCAGATAGCTATTTATGATGGTCTCTCAGGATGCAAAATATTGGAGGTACAAGCATTAAAGTTTTGAAGGATGTGCAAACAAAAGATGGGAGAAACAAAACAGGAATGTTTTTTATTTTTTTTAGAAACAAAAGCCAATTTGAAAAACAAGCATTTGGTTTGAGAAGTCCAAACATCAGCATAGGAAATCAGTAAAAATTGCTACTAACTGAATGCAATTTGTAAAACTCAAGAGGGAGACAATGCTCAGAAAATGAGGTAAATATTCTTACATGAAACAAGACAAGTTGTACCATAACTACAGAACAATACTCTAAAGGTGTGGAGGTACTATGCCATTCATTGATCAAAGTCAAACCAGAATTATGGTTAATTTGAAAGGACTACTCAAAATCCAACTGGACATGGCGCTTGGCAATCTGCTCTTATTGACCCGGCTCTGAGCAGGAGGGTTGGACTAGTTGATATCAAGAGGTCCCTTCCAACCTCAACCATCCTGTGATTCTGGAATTATGATTAGAGCTGCCTTTTCAATTTTCTTTCAATAATAACATTCTGGTTATATTGTATCAAAGCTCCCCAACTCTAATTCTGAAATGCAGTAACACCAAGATACTACCCATTCAGTTGTAGCAGCATATATACTTCTGAGTTCCTGTGGCTCAAGACAGAATGCGTCTTTAGCCTTAGTGTTAATAATGTGCCTGTTTTTGCACTGGAAATTGCAGTTCATAAAACAAAAATTGGCAAAGTCTCTCAACTCTACAAGGATATGACAAGTAAAATCACAAAATTGCCATGATCATTTCTTGACATTTAGTAGTAGTTAGGCTTACAAAATTTGGTAAAATGAAAAACTTCCTTTCCTGCTCTAAAGCCCAACGAATAGAAAGCCCCTATTTATCCCAAAACGCTTGGCAATCAAGGTTAGTCTTTGACGTTGCTGACACTGTTAAGATAATAAATGCTGACAAGATTGGCCTCAAGCCATTAGAGGAGTCGCCATCCACACCACTGCTCCTTCACACAGGTTTTTTCTGCGTAAGAAATCCTGGCTATCAGAGGAGACTCATCTCCTCATAAGAACGGCTTCAGCACACGAGTCTGCGGCTACGGCAGAGCACAGCGTACAAGTCTGCTCCTTGTGTCTCAGAAGCATGGTAACCACCATAGCTCTGTTGCCCCAAAGCAGCGTCTTTCTTTCACATACCAATTTCAAGAAGAGTTTACACTTACTGCCAGATAACGTTAAAGGATCAGCTAGCTGGTTTATTCTGTTGAAATATAACTTCATCATATAGTTTACCTCTCACATCAGGAGCCTCAGCTACAGTCACAGCTTCCCTTAATGTCTCTTGCTTTTCTTAACTGAGGACTCCATGCTCATCCTTACTCTCTAGTTAATCATACTGAAACTGACTGTACAACAATTTTGAACTTAACAAGCAAAGGAAGACAAGGATTTTTTTTTTTTCTTTTTTAAACCAACAGCAGCAAGGCAAGGTTTACAGTAAGACTTTTAGGTGGTAAAATATATATGGAATTTGCTGAAGATGCAAACTAGGCACTATTCTGGCCTGGACTATTTATCTGAACTTCATATTCCAGTGCACGGATTACTTTTCTCACTATATTTTCCTTAGCTAAATTGTTTGTTAATTTGCAGTAACTATATGGGTGCTTCTTTATTATTATGAAAGAATATTCTCAGGAATACACAGGCACTAGAACAGAGTACGTAAATATATGCAAAAGAAAAGGATTTATGTCAGGACTGTTTGCTTATTGATGGTTCTTCAGAACCCAACTACTTGCAGGCAGGAGGGTTCAAAACAGGTGTTTAAATTATACCTTTATATGACCAATTAACTGTGCCTACATTGAAAATACAACAATAACTTGAAATGAAGGAGCCTCTGGGAAAGAAGTGATGGCAGGGTGTGGATTGCTCCCCTAGCCAGCAGCCTACACTAGAGGGACCCTGAAGAAAAACAAACAGTTGAAAATGGACTGTGAACCAGAAGTTTTGCCACGGTGGGCTATGTACTATTTGTGAAGGAAGAGTTGGGAACCTTTAATTTACACAGCATTCAGAAAACAAAACAAAAAAAAATTATTTCATTTATCTACCTCCATCTGGTGTTCTTCTAATTTTCTAACAAGCTACGAATACATGCAGTGGAGGACCTGGCTGAGGGCACTCACTATTTTCGCCTCTCTAACCTGCCCAGCTGTCACAATGCTTTTTTTGGATCTGATCATTCTGCTTATAGTTTCACATTCCTCAACAGAAACTCCACACCAACAACATTCATCAGTGAAAACGGCCATTTGAGTCAACACTTGAGAGAATAATGGCCTTCAGTTTCAAGCCCAAAGTTGCATGAGTATTGAGAAACACCACTAAGTACGTGGCAGACAAATTTAACTATCATAGAAGTGTATTCAAGTATCTTGAACACAGTTTGCTCTTTTCTGTGGCAGTCTATTAGACGATACTTTAAAATACTTACTAAAAAACAAACTAATTTAAGCTGATGGTGGTAGAAACAAGTTTCATTGACCACCCAACTTTAAATACTAGGTTTATTCACTTAAGATTTCAATGTAATTACAACGAAATACCAAGCAGCTTGTTTGAACTCTGTGAACTCCAGTTGGCAGAGCTATTTCTGGGTTGCTGAACTGTACTCTTTTGTATCATTCTACACTCTTCCTCCAAAAGATAGGAATAAAAATATTATCATGACAATGTAAAAAAAAAAAAAAAAAAAAAGACTGTATATTTGCCATGTTTTGCTATGTCAACTTTATTGGAATTCCATTTTGGCTTCTAAGAACTTAAGTAAACAGATTAAGAACTCCACAACCACTACCCTGCAGCATATTCTAAAGATTAAAAAATTAAAGTCTGCTAAGTAAGGCTAATTCATGTCAAAGCTTTTAGATTTCTAATAGTATCATGAGTTACTGGCGGGTAAAGGAGTAGAAAAAGTAAGCTCCTTAAGACTGTTATGTCCATCTGTGAGTGCCATCTGTCAAAGAAATCCTGAGAGAAGAGGCTAAAGAGGAATCCAGAATATGCCCAGCTGTTGTACTGTAAATTACTACCTATACTAGAAAACTTTAACACATATTTCTAGGCAGATAACTGCTTTCTTTCCTTTTGATTCTCATTTTAGATATGCAATCTCTGCTCTCTGCATTTCAGTACAACCATACATAGTCTCTGAAACAGCTGATTGCATTGAATAATTCTGACAGTACATTAGACAACATAAACTGAGGACTTGATTGGTTTTGATGATGATAGTCAAAAAACCATTTTTCATATGCATTTTTTTTAAATGCACTGATGATACTAAGAGAGCAATTCACAGAAGAATGTTCACTCAGAAGCTGTCTGGACAATTTAACAAGTATTAATATATATTCTTATATATGTGTTTGTATGTGTATCTGTATAAGACACACATATTTTTTAATTATCAGCGATATTTATAAGTGCCCTGAGCTGAAGCAAGCTGTTAGTTGCAAATCACTAGAAAATTCTGGGACTGATGAAACAAACTAACCTGCTGGGTCCATACTGCATCCCACAGCAACTCTTCCCTAGTCCTTTTCTATTTTCCTCTGGGAATAAACACAGAGATATAAACACACCAAGAATTATGGGAGGTGAGGGAAAGGGAGGTATGTACAGAAATGAGTTCTGAGATCACTGGATGCTTTTCATTTTGCCAAAGGAAGGATATACAGTCTTAATATGAGGTTGATCTTATCCCTCTCCCATCCATGTACTCAATCAGCAATAAAAAATCATCATGAAGCTATAAAAATATATTAAAGGGGGGGAAAAAAAAACACACAGAAGAATGTAGAACATATTTTAAAGACACATAAAACACAAAGGAATAGAGAGCACGTTACAAAAATTTAAATAAATTGTTTCTTGTTCCTTAGTTATGTGGGAAACAGAACAAAGATAAGATGCAAAGGCTGCAAAGTAAACCCTGGAGGCTAAAAAAAATGGTTTACAATGAGAAGAAAACCAATGTCATCCCAAGAGAACAAATATATACATCAAATACTTGCCATAGCTGTTGCAAGCATGTGAAGAAGCACTGTTATATCCTATATACTTTACTGTTCTTCCCCCAGGCTAGTATGGCTTTAGATTTCACATGTTTTTTAAAAGACCTTCCTGCCCAGCAGGAAGAAGAATGTTTCAGAAAACAACACTACTATACAGCCATTTTAATGTGCTGCACAGATCCATTGCTTTCTTCTTCCTTCATCCTACAAAGGTTTACTCAGCACTTACACAGATACTTGTGATTCCTCTTTTTTTAATGGAAGTCAGTGTTGTTAAGAATATCTACGCCCCTCCAAAAAAAGGGGCGGGGGAGAGGGGGCTACTGAAGAACAACAGACAAAGCATGGCTTTTCCAAATATGTCTTCTACTTAGCTGTGTCCTAAATTAACAATATATAGGTTAAATGCTAATAGGAAAGAAGATTCCTTCCCAGTGAGTAAGTAAAAAGTAGAACAGCGGAGAGCAAAGAACCTACGACTCCTGAAATAATAAAACTAAATTTAGGATAATCTCTCTTGCTTCCCCTCAGCTTGATCATGTTCTTTACTGTACTGCAAATATGTCACTGTATTTATTACCTTTTGGTTATTTGCAAAAAATTAAATGCGCTAATGAATAACTGTGTTGAAGGAATTCTATACACAAGTTGTTAAAATACAACAGAAGATACTGCCATCAAATACAAGAAATGCAAACAGACTGATTTTTAGTGCAGAGAAAAAGAGAGAGCGAGCACGTGTGAAAGCACATTTATATATGTGCACAAGGGAAGAAAGAAAAACTGTATTTCCCTGGAAATTTAGATTATTTCATGTTAATATTCATTCCATGTCAACCGCATGAATAGCTGCTAGTTCAACCTGACCGATGTTGATACAGGCTGAATCAAAGCCTTGCTGGAGGCAGCAAGAAAAAGAATGAGTGCCTTACAGGAGTGTACACTTGCAAGGCTATATACTGAAAAGAAAGAAGGATTGAAAAGAAAGAAGGACAGATCAGAGGACCGTATTGTTTCCTGTGTGCTATTCTATAGCTAGATGAAGAATCATATCACGACCCTCCCATGAAATTCTCAATCAAGTCCTCCACAGGGAGAACAGCACACAAGGTGGAAGAACCCACCAGTAGAAGGAGCTGAAGAGGGACACAAATGGCTCTAAATCGATGAGGAAAACACAAATGAAGAAATGTACAAATCCTCCCACCTCTGTCATGATGTAATTTTTTTTTTCTTTTTCTTTACTTTATCACTCAGGACTCCAAAATAATTTTTAAAGGATGAAAAGTAAACATCGTGCCTAATTGCTCAGCTTCAGAGTCCTGACTGGGAAGGTAGCGCTTGCCTGCTGAAACACCTAATGCACTCCACCACAGCAGCCACACCTGGCACGTCAGTCTCGCCCGCACGACTGGCCTTCCCCAAACCTGAATACAAGAGAAGCTGGTAATGAATCTTTTGAGTCAGAAGTCCTACCCTGACAAGTAAAACAAGATACATTTTACATTATTATTTGGCATTAACTTTTCAGTTGTGTTACTGTTTAGTTGTGTACAGGTTTTTTTCTGACTGCGTCCAGGGGGATCACAAGGTAGGAATAGAAGACTCTCTAGAAATCACCTGTGCCCATCTGAAAAACAGTTTTACTACTTCTTGATTTTTTTTTCCTCTTATTTTGCTATTTTGAGACAGAAGGGTGCTTTCCCTTTTGACACTAAAATTATATTCAAAGTAACAGATTTCTGTCCTATATAATGAAGTTTTGGATTTTCATTTTAACTCCTTATACTCAGGGATTCTTCTACCCTGTCTACTTTTCAGGCTGCAGAGGATTTGGGTGAGACTTTTATAAGAGACTGAGGCTATGATCCTTCATCTGACCATCGGATACCAAGCAAGATGGGATACAGTTTGGGGATTTTTCCTCCTCAGAAAGACCATCTCCTTGACCCTTCTTTGTTGTACAGCACAAACATATGGAAGCAGAATGGAAAGGGCAGAAAACAGTGAACAGGAGGATGTGGCCCATGTGAGGATGTGCTTCAAGTTCCTAGCCAGATGGCCGATTATTTCAATAACAGTCAATTTTATTAATTTTTTTTTCTATTGTGCTTTTTCACATTCAGTGTTCATACAGAAGTCATTAACTGCAGAAGGGAGGAGTTTGTCAGAGAGAGAATTTTCGAGTCTTCAAAATGGTGAAAAGCAGCACCCTGTGCAGACAGCTGAAGGGGAAGGTGATAAGAGTCAGGTTGTATCGAGTTTGCTGAAGCACCCAGGTGAACCAGAAGCCTGCATCTCAGTGAAAGCTATGGAAAGCTATTCAAGCTCTGTCATTTTTAGATCCTATGACAGAATACAACAGAATTCATACTGAGAAGTTACAATGAGAAAACACATAGTAGGAAATGATGCAATTCATAGCACTGCTAATTTTTTTTAATTAGAGATTAAGACATGATTGATTTGATATGCCTAAATTACAAGTGTTTTATTAAAGACAGATTCAAATAAAGAACTGCAACTACTGAGGGAAAGCTGGGATTGAACTCACATTTTTAAAAGGAAGTCAGAGAATACTATCTTCAAACAACCAGTTATTTAGGAACACTCAAAAAACCAAAAAATGCCCCCGCCGCCCTCAGAAGTCACTCATGTATTCCCCCCCTTCTTGTTTCCCTCGCTCCCATGCTTGTTTTCCATGTAGTATCCTCCTCCTCCATTTAAATAGCTGGTCACTTGGAGGATCAAAGCTGCTATTTTCAGTCACTTAACCTATGGTTAATCTCATTGTTGCTTGCCTGTTTAAGTAGAATTAGTCGTCTACTGCGCATCTAATGGCTAACAAGGAGACTGACAGTAAGTCCTTGGCTACATGTAATGTTACAGAGGGGTATTTCAGAACTCACGTAATAAGCAGTTTTAGCTAGTTTTGATGCTTGTTTATTATAGAGTTGATTGATATTTGAACTTATGTGACTTGACTGATGTCTATATTAATCACTATTGTCTGGCTGAGACTCAAGCATTGCTTTCCTCTCACTGGAAACAAAACTGAAGAACAAATTCTTTAGAGCAGGAAACAGCAGTTCAAAACTTAAATTAGCAAACAGACCAGTTACACCTATAAATTATTTATTAACGTGACACATAAACAGAGTTAATAAAAAACTTTCCTTGGACACGTGTTATATCTGATCTGCTTAGGAAAAGTCTGAGTAAAAAACAAAGTAAAAATTTCACTCATTTCAAATTAAACATCCTGTAAGACTGTCCTCATTTTCAAAAGTGTGGAGTCAAAGATCATTCCTAATTGGTGCCTGTGCCTCAGCTCCAACCAGGATAGACTTTTCTGAACTCACCACCAGCCAAATGGCTTCCTGCAGGGTGTTTATTTTAAAAAATGCAAAAGTTTTTCCACAGTTCTTGACATTATCAACACCATTTCCAAAGTATTCTGAGAAAACAATGCTTCACAAGTAAGCAAAGTTACCTACATGGCTAACACTGTTTTTGTTTTCACAGATCTAAAGAAAAACGCCTATTGTGTTTTAAAACATCGGAAAGCAATGGACGGTGTTCAAATACTGAATTTTTAGTACTCAACTTGAGACAACCTGTTACAAATAGATAGACAACTCAATACTTGGTTCCTTTAATAAATAAAAACATTCCTTAAAATGTCTATGTAAATTACCTTCTTTATTCTTATGGATCTGGAGTTGAGGAGCATGCAAACTATGTAATAGTGGGAAAGTACTGTCTGACTTACTTTGCTTTAATGTAACAAATAAAACAAAAACCCAGCATTGAGACTTGAATGTCATAAACACATACTCACTGATATAAAATCATGGTTCAAAAGGATCAGTTAGACTAGAGGTTTACAAAAAAAGCCTCTGCCACTTCCCTGAAAATTGCATCTACTGATGCAATATTTTATTGACATAAAATCCTCCACTCTGGCATCAGGCAAATCAGCTGGCCTGCAAGCCCAGACTGGGCAAGTAACTCAGCTACCTGCTTCAAGATACACTTTTTATAAAATAAGTCACATGTGTCTCGCTAGATAAATTCTGAGTGTTTTGTGGCTTTTTTCCCTACAGTTCAGTTGTATTAGAATCTTAAAGACTTTGTTGCAAGACCCTAAAAAATTATAACGCTAAAAGACAACCATCGTTATTGACATTTTTTATAAAGTATGCAATACTGAAAGAAGATCAGTTATTTAGGAACAATAACAAGGATTTACCAGTTGAATTCTGTTTGAGCTAATCATGTTTCTCCTCTTAGCTAGACCAAATTTTCCCATTTTCTGTTATCTGTCTATGGTCAGCTTTCAAGCCTATTGAAGGGACCAGCTCTGACCTCCTGTGAAGTAGCACACAGCAGATAAGGTATTCAGAGTTCTTCTGCTTAATATATTATGCAAATGTAATTACAAATCTCAATAAGATTATTACTTTCAGCCAAGAATTCTCATTACCATAAAATACAAATGAAGTCGAAGCCTGCAGTATGAATCCCACACAAGCATGTGTATCTCAACTATTTCACACACTAGCTGCATTTTTACCATAAATGTACATTTGGTCTTCAGTAACTGCTGCACTGTGTTCAAGCAGACCAGATCGAGAATTTCAATCATAACAGAACACAAGAACTAAATCAGGATTGTGTCAAAATTTCTAACAGGATACCAGAAACATCTTCATCCCAGTTCAAGATACTCTGTTTTCACGTGGCAATAGGAATTTCCCAATTTTTCAGAACAACTTTACTATTTCATCACTCTCTCTAGAACAGAGGGATTAGAATATTTTTGATGCTGCTAATAATATTATAGACACATGTTAAATTGCATCAATCTGGTACTAGGGAATTGGGAAGTAATAATAGAGCCAAAACATGTTTGTGAAATGCTTATTGATCTGAGTCGCACAAGCACAGCCAAAACATCATACACTTTCTAACCCACAGAAATTAGTACCTGCAACAGGAAGACACACACTCGTGAGTGAAAATCTACGTTTTTTTACATGATATTCTCCAAAATATTTCAGCGTCTTAGAGGTTTCATGTTAGTTTCATCAAGACACTGTAAGATACGCACATTCAGTTAGTGTAAACTGGTAAACTGGGAGGAAGAAAGACACATTGAGACGGGCACAGTTTTGGCAGGCAGCAACATAGAAAGATTATAGCAACACATTTAAAAGGTAAGTAGGGAAATCAGCATGCTATTTTACATTCATGTAGATAATGGCATAGTATAGAGGTGACTAACTCATTTAAAAACTATGGGACAGAAATTTTGGGTGTTGGTATATTCATAGAAAAAGCAGGAAAATGACAGAACAAGCAAAACAGGATAACATAACTCTTATCTCCCCAGGGAAACTGCACTAAGCAGCTTCTATGTTCATGTTTCTAATGGAGCTGGCATAATTGACACATATTTTGACACATTTTTTTTTTTTTTAATATATCTTAGGCATGTTAAGGTCAGACATCATTGTTTATTAGAAATCAGTTTTCCTTAAATGGAATTAAGTCTGTGAGAAGGGCTGCAAAGGTCTAGTTTGAAGTCAGATACTACAATACACAAATGCTGCATTTCTTGCCCATGACATCCTCAGAACCCTTCTGATTTTTTGATAAGAGACAAGTTAATCCCACGTACGAGTGGGAGTCACGATGTTTTACATTTCAGCATTCACAACTCTCCTAAGCATCTGACTGTCAAAAGCAATCATAACATTAGTAATACAGAATCTCAGACAAGTATTTTCCAGGAACTATGGTTTAAAGCAACAAGGTAAGCAAAGACTGAATGAATGTTTATGAAAGAATTGCAACTTGACAATAATTTCTTTTTTGGCTACATTGGACAAAAGCCATCACTGTAAATCATGCTTTTGTTACTTAATTTCCTATACCTTCTCGGGTTTTATGTTCTTAAAAAGGAAAACCAGCTTTGAGAGGCAAGTGAATAGCAAGAGAATGTTATTTGGAGCTATTGCAATTAATTGGGCAGAAAACATCTAGACTATTTTAACATTACACAACTTTCACTTCCTCAAACATAATGCGTAATATTTAGAATTATGATGATGAATACCATGTTAGACCATGCAAACACTGGGAGCAAAATCTGAATTCCTTTGCATGCTAAGTCATCAGGATCAGGTAAGTTTTGTCACAGTATTATGAATTGACACAGAATCACATATGAAAATGTTTTAATAGATTTTTTTTTTTTCCAGATGAGTAACAGCGCCACAGAGAGAACAAATGCCAGGACTAGTAATGGTATTGGTAAGGAATTGGCTAAAAGAGAGATGACAATGGGTAGGTACAGAAAGAGAAAATAAAATCGGAGTAAGATTATTAGTGGAAATCCTCCAGGGTCAGTTTTGAAACTGATTTAACATTTTAGTTAATACCCTCGGCACAAAAATAAATGCATGCTAATAAAACCTGAGATATCACAAAGCTGGAAAGCAGCAGTAACAACAGGAAGACTGGAATATCAGACATACAGAAATGGCTAAACTGAAGACTATAACAACAGAAATCAGATTAAATTAACAGTGTAAAATGTAAATACCTGCCTAGTGATAGTAACAGCAGAAACTTCACCTATACACTAAGACCTTATCAACTGTAAATGACAGAGGAGAAGGAATGGGTACACCAAATAATTATAATATACCTGTACCCTTTCAGTGTGATGGGACCAAGGCTCTTGGTTTCTCTGGGAGAAATATCCTAGCAGAGAGAGAAAAATACTGCAGCTAGAACACAAATTCTTTCTAAAAATGTCATCTGGAATATTGTGTACAATCCTTGTCATCAACGCTTCAGAAAGTTGAAAGCTGTCTGCCAACTTTAAGAGCAAACGACAATGTTAGGAATGACCATACTCAAAATTGGCATGAAACACTACTTCAAAAGTTGTGATCTGTAAAAGAAATCCCTAAAATTTTACCTTACACACAAGAAACTTCAATCAGGCTGCCAAACATGTGCCAAAACCTAACTGTAGCTCCAATAGTATGAAACAGACCAAAATGAAGTAGTCATTGTGGTACAGAAATATAGTTCTTTTTCATCACTACTAAACTCTTTAGAATTAGACCCACATTTAAATAAAGAAACATTATCTTTTCCAATTCTTCTTTCTATTTTGCAACGCTTTCCCATCATCAAAACCAGTCTTTGAAATACAGCACATGTGGATTTCTTATCTTGCCTTATTTATTGCAGTCCCAAAACCCACCAGCCTTTTTGGAAGTATTCATAATCTAAATGTTCTTCTTACTCTCGGCTGTAGCTCGGCTGTTGTTACATCTACCCAGTCAGAGATAAAATTAACCTGGACTCAAACACTGTAGCTCTATTGCTCTGCTATAAAAAAGAAAATATGTCCATCACATGAAATTACACACTGTGTTTATTTTTCACTACACCTGTACTCCACTTTCTTCATATATTAAATGAGGATATGATTAGTTATCTTTGTATTCCCAGATAGAGCATGTAAAACTCCCATACACCTCAATGGGATGTCATCTGATGCCCAGTTGACTCTATTCACCACTGAGTTGTCAAGAATCATTATTAGACAATTTCAAGCTCTTGCCTTTTTGGTTTTTGAAAAGCTTCTCTGCTTATCATTGTGTCATCCGTGTGGCACTCTATAAAGTTACCTCTTGTCAGACACTAGGACAGCCCTTTACATGCTTAGCATGCAGCTGCAGACTGTAGAGAAATTTTGGTGTACCAGATTAGTCAGTATGGAAGTAGTTCTAGTAACAATTTATCTTTTGCTAAATAAAAATACTGCAGCATATACACAAGAAAGCATATTAAAATGAAGTGTGCTTGCATAAACATAACATACCAATACATTTATATGTAAAATTAGCATTAAATTAGTCTATGATATCTCTGGCATCTGAGGAGGATTGCAAGAATACGCTTTTTCTAGAAGATCACTGCACTAGAAATCAAAACTGCACTTCGTACAGGAATATTTTATAGCTTTCTAAAGCAACTCTTCAGAAAAAACAACAGCTCTATTTAATAGATAGGCCCCTATCATGTTCAAATCACAGGAAAAAGATAATAATTTGATGGAAAGAGTATGAAAACAATACATTATTCTTACAAACAGAAATGAAGGAAAAGAATAAAAATGTATCCTAAAGACTCTCATTGCATAAACCATTCAGAATGTGTTTGGGTTGGTTCAACCTAAGTTGAATAAAGTTGAATAAAGTAAGACAATCTTTATTCCAACCAAAAGCCAAGGAAACACGCAGGAATAAGCTAGACCATGTTTGAAGCATATGTCTACAGATCTACTAATCTGCCATGTAATAACAGAGATAAAACATAAATAGTTTGATGTATGCTTTGCTTTCATTGTTGTTAGGAAACAAACAAGCAAAACATACTGTCAAGCATGATCCATATACAATAAACACTGTAACATCTGCCTAAAACTCTTGACAGCAATAGACTGGGGAAGGAACTGTAGCCAGAGGCTATAAAGGAAGAAATGCATTTGATCTAAATGCATCCCAGTATCTCCAGTACCTGCAGTAGCTTGACAGAAAAACATGTCAGACCTTTAAAAATAATAAGAAAAAATAAAAAGTGCACTGTTTGCTCAAACACACTAAAATTACACTTATTAAGAATAAAGGACAGTATTACTGAAAAAGTCTTTGTATTCAAGTTGCATATGTAGTACACTTTTTTCTTTTAACATAGCATAAGGCACAATGCTTGCTTAAAAATCAAACAAATTAATAACTTTTTTTAGTATCTCAGACAGGAACTGAAGGCCTGAATTTCAGCCCTTAAACTTAAGCAGAATCCTAAAAGAGCTGTACCTGCGTAAAAGTAAATTCCTTTCTGTATTAAAAGTTCAATTTCCTATATGAGGAAGACACAACTTTGCTACCGTTATACCAGACGAGATTTTAGCCCCCCCGCCCCTTTTTTTTCTTCTCTTCTAGCCAGTATTTTCTCTTTTGTACCTTTCTAATGCCCTTTTCCTAGATTTTACACGCTATATCTGATTAAAAGTTACAGTGGCAGTAATATCACTGCTTCCTCCTGCACGAGGAAATGCTAAAGGCTGCCCCCCAATAGCTAATAAAGAAAAACTGAACAGCATAAACATCACAGCACCTGAGTCAATAAAGATTTTAATACAACTTTTCAGATAAAGCTCCACAAGGTCTTGCTTCCCTGACCCCAGCCACAAAGCCTTCCATAACTGAACGAAGCATGACCTTACACAAGCATCTGCTTTGTAAGCAGTATTCTAATTTGCAGGATGTTGGTTGACCTATTTTTTCTCATATAAGAAGTTAAAAATCTAGTAATATTTTGCTGTTATTAAAAAGGAACACGGGGTAGGCTCTTCTAACAATACAACAGCTCTTCTGGAAATGTAACAGGGAAATGCTTACTGTAGAACAGCTTCAATGCAGACAAGGTTATTTGGACTGATGCTTCCTTAATTGCCCTTTTAGGAATCACATTCTTGTGCTGATATCTTATTATAATTAAGATATCTTACAAGGATACCTTAATGTACTATGAAGAAAAGGAATTATTACATTTAGTGGCTGGGGCAACAGCAATTGAATTCAGAAATTCAAACCCCGAATTTCTACTTGTCAGATCTGGCAGTTCAGATAGTGAAGACATTCTCACCCCAAATCCGTCAAATACTCACTGGGGAGAATGTTCTAGAAAGAAACTAGGTGAAAGACAATGGTTTAAAACACTTCTTATAAGGTATTCAAGCATCTCAATGTTACGGTTTTATACTAACACTGCAGGAATATCAAACAATAAAGCCAAGTTATTATTGCTTATTTATGCAATGACAAATCTACATGACACTCAAATTCAGAAGATGATAATTAATTTGCCCTGTGCAGCTTCTAATCTAATGTAATCTAATGTAATCTAACAACATAAACCCAACTGTATTTCAAATAAAAAGAAAGAAGCAAAGGGCCCATAATCGTAAATAAAATAAAGGCATTCTAAGGAGGAACTTGAGGAGCACATAGGGTATTAATAAATGAAAATTTGAGACGCTATGAAAGGAGGCAGTTATGAAATAAATACTATGTTCACAAAAAGAGATAATGAAATGGTAAGTCCACTGAAGACAAACATGAGGCAGTTAGTCTCCTAATATAACAAAAAACTTGAGAATAATGAAGACTCCCATCACACAACTGCCATTCTCATTTCTGCCTGCATCGTTCTGAGCTTTATATACAAGAACAAAATCACTGAAAGTGTCAATTACCAACTCTATCCTCAGCCACCAAATAATAAGCTAATTACACCCTCAGAACCACAGTCACTAGGACTAAAAATTCAGAAATAAGGAAAATGTTTTTGTCCTACTTTCCTGCTGTTGATTTTGGATATCAAAGAAAGCAGTAGAAGAAAATATTTCCAGGTCTGAAATAATCAGAAAGAATGAGTGTAAAATTACAGCTTAACTCACAAAAAAATAGCTTACAAATGGGAATGTTTTGTCTTCAAAAGAAGTTCTGAAATTTTGAAAATACCTCCAACTTCATAAGACACTGAAACAGATCTCACATCAGAGCTATGACAGTTCTAACGTGGACTTTCTTTTCTGCAAACACCACAGAAGTGAAATGAATCTTTATGCTAAAGGCAGCAGTTATCTCCTGGAAAGTTCCATCACATTTAGCATCCACTGAGCCTTGCTACAAACATTATTACTCAGAAGACATGACCAGGGTTTTTTTATGTAAGACTTCTGGCATTAAGAATTTTCCCATTAAGTAGAAGGTTAAAAAGGATCCTTTTCAGTGAAACTTAATTTCTTGTCTCTCTCATTTTCACTTTTAGGAGGGTTGATATACTTCTGTTTTACGACAGTTCCAGTTCCACATCCAGTTCCTACCTAACCAGGATTACATACCATCTGACAGAGTGCTCACATCCATCTGCTTTCAAGGAACTGCACCCAGAAGACATACCAATCTACATAAAAAAGAAAAAATCTTCATCTATACATTCCTCCTTTTCCTATGAGTCTTCTTCCTAATAAAGGTGTAATTGTCTAGCTAAAGGACTGGTGGGGACCCACCAGAAAGAATGGAGGGGTATGCTCCTTGTCTTGCTGGCCTTCCTCAACTGACAATAATCAAGAATTTCCTTCCTTAGGAGGTAGGTATCAGACATGAAAGGGGAAGGGTTTATGTCTGAGGGTTTTATGGCTAACTACATTTAACATACCCCAGCTCTAACAGCTTCTTGTGTCCCTTTTTCTTTAAAATCATAGAGTTGAATAAATAGCCAGATATCTCAAGTACCACTCAGTGGATGTAGGGAAAAAATGGGCACAATGTGACGCACATAGATTTTATTGGAAAGACCAGCTTAAAGTGATTTCCTCCTATTCTCCTTCTTCATCAAACAGATTGGAGAATTGTCCCAGGTTAGTTAAAATGTAAAGTTACTTCTAACTTGGACTGATGTCCTCATTCAGTTCACTGCACAGCCTCACAAACCTTTGTTTCAGCAGAGCAGTAGGGAGGTTTGGAGCCTGGGTCTTGGGGAGAGAGGAACAATGGGAGAAAAAAGGCTGAAGGATACATTTGTAAAAGCACCTCTGCTGAAAGGACTACTCAAGGCTACTATCGCTTAAGGCACTGGAGTCAGGGTTTCTAAATTCCTTCTGCTCGACTAACACAGAATATAGGTCTATGCTAGCTCAGGCACCCATTACACAGCTTTCACTTAAATTAACACTTGCACTAGACACAATACCATAAGAAACCATTTGTCTTCTACATGAGAGCACAGCCAGTCTGATCCACTAGCTCTTGGCACTCCAAATATATATGGGTCTCCTATTTCAAAATACTTGTAGTTTGTCACAGGCTCCTTTGGAAATCCTACCAAAAAATTCTAGTCAAATAGCATTAACCTCCTACAGTCCTCACTGCAAATCAAATGCCACCCTGAGAGGGTACTATGGGAGCAGCTGCCAGCGTTTATAGCATATAGGGTCACAGGGCAAAATGAAAGCGCAGAGTCTGTAAAGATGACCTTTGTTTCCAGCCCTTCCTGAGTGGAAAAATGGAGAGGAAACACAGAGCCTAGACTCATGGAGCTCTCCTACCTCTGTAAAGGAATACCTTGTAAGGAAGCACTAGCTTACCAAATACTCACTAAAATAACTTTCTGTCCTGCAGTTTTCCATGTAAAACTAAACCATGCAACATTTCAAAGCAATATATTTTCAGTAGACTATCAAAATAATCTTATGTTATTTTTTCCTTATTTTTCTAGCCCTGTTTCCTTCACTCTCAGCACTTTGTAAGGACATCTTCATGTGTGCGTTCGACGTTATGTCTGTTGCAAAGTTTGGTAAACACTTAAAATATGTTGTTGCTTTCTTTCAAACCCACAATTACGGTTCACTTTACCAAAGGCCAGAGCACTTGGCTCATCCTTGTGCCAACTCAATTCAGACATACCGTGCAATGCAGCTAACTCCGTAGGATGTGCCTTCCACCCCCAAATTTTCCACTTAAGCAAATTAATGATCAGGAAAGATGGGATACACCCAGAAGACAGAAAACCACTTATTCAGCAAGTCAAAAATGGATATGCTGGCACTGAAACTTATAGTTGAAAGTGAAATGCATCCTACTAAGAATCCCAGATTTCAGTTGCCTGCTAACTACAGTAAATATTTCAGGCACGTCCCTAAGATGAGTTTTACTGAGAACAAATAGTACCTTCTTGTTAAAAGCAAAGAAGAGGCTGGCTTGACAGGGAATAGACAGTTCTTTTATCCCTCTAATGCATTTATTCCCTTATGTTCAATATTTCTCAGAAAGGATGTCACTTCCATAGAGAATTCTGCTGCTCTACATTTTAAGAACTCAAATGTTCCAGTGAAGCCCAACTTAAACTTCAGAAGTTGATAAAGAAAATGGAAAGAAGAAAAAAAATGCATCTGGTAGTTTAGAATGCTAAGATCCTTCAGACTAAAAGACAGCAGCAACTAGAAATCCAGAAACACACTAATCAAGCTAACTGTAATCTCGCATACCTTATGGAAGTAGGTGTGTTTATGCTTTGCATGCCTATCTTTTCACATGCAAAACATGACATCCGAAATGTATGTAACTTGAGAGCTTGCCCTGTAGTCTTAACTATCCTCCCATAAACTTAACCAAAATAATAATTAACATAGGTGTTTCATAATCCTTCCAAAATATTTTCTTAGTAAGAAGGTAAGTGAGGATTGTTTTACCATTCAATAGAAAAAGAAGACTGTTTAACGTGGGTGTGTGCCAATATATGAAAACTATTTTAAATGAATATTTTTGCAGTGGTCTGGAGGATCACGAGCCTAAACGTTTAACACTCCCTAGCTGCAAATTCCCTCTGCACTGAATCACTGTGCAACCCTGCACAGAACAAATAGATAGAGGAAAGAAAGTCAAGATGAAAATTACTTAACCACATTAACACTTCTGTACTATTCAAGAAGCTAGAATGTCCCAAATGAAATTTAGGACAGAGACAGACTTAGAAGCACCCTTAGTAAAGTAAGGGCTGTCTCGGAAAACAGCACGAAAGGCAGCAGCACAGACACACTGAAGGGGCACACAAAGCCACCAGTGGCACACTCACCATGCCTAGGACTAGTACGTGCCCAGAGGGTATCTTCTGCAAGGTTCGGAGGAAATTTCTTCCAGTGGCAACCAGGCCTTCTAAAGTCATTTTTACTTAAAAGGATTTAGACAAAACCAAGCATTTTACACCTCAATTTCCCCCTTACATAAAATAGAGAGAAAACCTGGCTCATCAATAAAATAATTAAGGAGTTAAAATCTCAGTTGTAGGAAAAACAAATTTTACATGTTTGAGGTAACGCAACATGCCTAATAAATAAAGTGTAGCTACCTAGGTTAAGCCGATTAGTTTTACTCCAGCCCACACCTGGATATTTGATAATGCATGCAAGTGTAAGCTTTTAACAGGTACCATGAGGAATTAAGTAACAACACAACTTTGAAACTGAAATTAATATTAATGCACGTAGAGGCTTTTTTCAGCCAAAAACCAAAAAAAGGTGCTACAAATCTATAAAAAACAAATTGATGCTGATTCTTAATAAACGTAAAATCTTACCCTGTATGACACCACAGTTTGCAGAAAACTGGCACAAGACAGTATTTAACCTTGGCCTACAAGCAAGCATCACTTCATTAGTACAAATTAGTAATCTAAGGTATCAGGGGTAAGTATAAGCTTTACACGAACTCGCAAGGAATTCGTGCATTTGTGAGAGATATACATACACACTTTCTTCCTCATTGTGAACACCTGCACATATACTTAACTTAGATGAAGTTTTCTTTCTAAAGCTAGTCTTGGAGCTATCAATGTTATTTGGTAATGCGAGCACTGGTGCATTTATAACAATAGCAAAAGCTAAGATACACATGAAAGAAAAGGCCGTTTTATTAACATTCTGAGCCATCATTTAACTATCAGCTAAAATACCACATGATTTGTTCACAGAAATTAATTGATCAGAAATTAAAAATTATCGAAGTTTTATGTTCTGATTGATGTTATCTCAAAAAAATTCTACCACATATTTATTTAAACTAAAAAGTAGATAAAAACAGGAAAAAAAATTAAGAATATCCTAAACACGGTAGTACTCGTTATTTTCAGCTAGCAACTTTTCTCCTTCTTCAGTTCAGTAGGTATCAGGAGACAGCTTTGAAAACATCATGCAATTTCTCTGCACAATTCTACTAATACCTAGGTTTTGATCTCCTTCACACTATAAATTCATCCCACAATGCTAGTGCAGAAATGGCATTCAAATTTGGAAATCCAAAACCTGAAACACAGTCGTAGCAATTTCATTTAAGTAATGCTGAGGTTGCTTGTACTTGATGTTTGAGAACCTTGGCCAATGTACTTTAGAAAAGAAAAGTGACTTGCTTTTGACGTTGGAGTGGTCTGCACACCAACTACCACTGCAATCAGTATCACTCCCAAACAAAACTGACAACAGAAAAGTGATTAACGATACAAAAGGATAAGAGGAGTGGCACACTGAGAATAAAAACAGAAATACAATTTTTAAAAGGTACAAAAAACATTCAGAGAAGAAGAAAATTATCATCAAAGTACAACACTATGTATGATGTATGCTTAATGTGAAAATCTACCCTGAAAGAACTGGGGCACTAAAAGGAAACAATCCAAAACAATCTGCTATCTCATTGTATGAAAAAACCCTGGAATGAAACATGCCTAAAGCATGATTTCTAGTTCACCAGCCACAACTCAGATCAAATCCTGATGCATATTGGCTATTCATCTGAAATACTGCTATTACAGCTGTTACATTATCCATCTTTTAGTAGTATTTTCCTCCTTCTCCTATGTCCTTTCCTGTGTGCAACACACTCCCAAAAAGGATGTGGCCACCACAATTAAACTTTCAGGAAAAGCGCATTAGTGGCATTTAAATGATGTGTTTTCTTTTCCTTTCTTTTGCTTTACCAGTTGCAAACATCCTAATAAAACTAACAGCGGAATGGTTCTCATTTCAAAGGCTGATCATTTAACATATACTCAAGTGCATTTTTAATCTTTGCAAAACATCTCCTTATAAACAGGCATTGTATTACAGCAGTATTAATGATAAAATGCCAAAATGGCATTTAGAACTTTATAACCATAGGAACCTCACTGGCAAAGCCACAAATCAAACAACAAAGGACTGGGAATGTATAGGGGCTTTTTTTTTGTTAAACATTCATAGTAATAAATATGCAAACATAATAATTAGCATGTTGTTTTGAACTGCAATGGTACTGCATTTTCTATCAAAATTTTACATCAACACCTATTTCATCTTGGGGACACTGACTATTTGACGATTGAAACATCACATCTGCTGCGTATTACGTACTAACAGTGCTGAATTACAAAGGTTTTGATCTGTTTGGAGGAAAAGGTAGAGATGGTGGGCATCTGTTCTTCTGGAAAGAGTTACTACCACATACGCAGACTTACTGGGTAAAATACAGCAGTTCATGCATAACATGAAGTACTCTCCACCTGGTAACAGGAGATAGCATCCACAAACACATTTTAAAAGTTAGATCCAAATTAAACTGAATACAAAAACTTTTCACATAAGGTCCTAAGTGAACAAGCAGTTTCTCAGAACTAACACAGTTGAAATCTTCAAAATTCAAGAAAACTGCTTAAGAAAAATACTCTGCTTGGGTCTTCCCACAAAGCACTATCACAAAGAGCTCTTTTTAGCAGCTAGACACAGTTCTTCAACAAAACTAGCAGACTTCAAAATATTCCAGAAGAACAATTTGCAGCTTAGCACCGCCACACCTTAAAGCACTCCTACCTACAGCTCTTTCATGAAAAGCCACAATCTCAAAGGAAATAAAACACAACCCAGTAACAAACCGAACCCAACCGCAATACACCTTTTGGACAAAAAAAAACCCTTTTCTGGAGCGAAGCAGCCAAGTGGGAACAGTAAAAGAAGGAATGGACAGTATAGACTCTCATTAAGGGCAACAGATGGACGTATCAAATGAGCTCATTCTGCCAACTTAATGATTCAGCTTAAACAATTGGAAGTTTTCTTCCTGATATCTGTTAAAGCAATGTATATGTATTGAGTGCATTTGAAAATTCTGTCTCTTGTAAGGTAATCTTTTGCTCTGCATACAAGAACTACCATGGAATTCAGTAGAGAATGATACATTAAAGAAAAGATGACGTTAGCTTTGTGGAAAAATCAGTCGTGATCTCCAAAAAAGCTAGACACAAATGACCTAATATTTTCCTTTCAACAGAATATGTAATTTTTGTATATACCAAGGTAAAGATAAGTACCACAATTTAAGTACTTCCACTTATTTAGCAAAATGCTCTCACTTCATTTGAAAGATAATTTCATTAAGTCCAAAAGAAAATGGTGAAAAAAATCTAAAGCAGACCACACAACGCTGTGTTTTTAACTTCCGTGTACATTGAACAAATTAATTAAGAAAAAGAATCTGACCCTTCAATAAATCTGTTCAAAGTTGATCATATTTCACAAACAGGTTTCCAGGTTTGCTTTTATAAATTACGGATCATTAACTTGGAAACATGCCAGTGTGCAAGATTCATCACATGCATTCAGATATTCATTCACGTCTCTGCCTGTATGGCACAAGGTTAGCAACAGTTCTCAATAATCACAGGATGTAGGCAGGTCAGTTCTATCGTGCTTACTATTACAGCAAATACTTGTTACTAGCTTAAACTCTTTAATGGGAATTATTTTCACTCCATCAAGTAATTCCCTATAATTCCAACAGGAATTTGGAGCTCAAATTACTCACCTGTGAACATAATGCAACTGATGAACTGAATCAATAGCTATCACCATTTCAGCCAAATAAAAACGAGCCATATCTTCAGGTAGTCTGTCCTCAAACTTGCTGAGCAATGTAAGCAGGTCTCCTCCAACATAGTAATCCATAACCAGGTACTATGGAGTGGGAACGATAAGAAAACACAGGGGGGGAAAAACAACTTATTGAGCGAATCAGAGACTAAAAACTAATTTAAGCATAAAAATTCATTTACTGCAAAAATTATTATGGCATTAAAAAAGCTAACCAAGATGCTTAGATGTTCTCAAAAAAAGTAGCTGGTTCAGTCTCATTTTAATATTTAACCTCCTTGAATATGTTTCATATTTATACCTCTCAAAATACAGTAAGCCTCATGACAAATAGTAACAGCTTCATCCACTGTCCCATCACTAAACATAAAATATTTAAATACTCTGGATTCCCTTATAAAAACAATACCCTTTGATAGAATGCAAAAGGAATAAAGGATTAAAGCACAGACCTATAAAAACGAAACCAATTGTGTTAACTTGGGATCTCATTTAATGGCTCTAATTTCCCAGGCTTCCCTTCCCCTTTTTTCCTACCATCTTCTTTTCCCGTAAAACAAATGATTTTGGAGAATAAAGTTTTTAGACTAACTCATATTCAGGCAAAGATTAAGAGACTTCCAGTGGCTCTCAGTACAATTCCAGATATTGTTGACATTGCACACAATACTGGATCTGCCAACGTACAGTGGCAGGTGTCACCTACTCTAATTGAACTGATAGGGAAAAATACACCTGATTTCTGATTTATTAATCAAACATAAAACCTGCTTGCCATTGAATCAGGTGCAAAGACTTTAAAGAGATCAGAACCTTTCTGCATTTTACTATATTATGACAGAACAAAATGCCACTTCCTTTAGAGACATGGTCAAAATGACTGGACAAAGTAAACTTAAGAAAAGTGGGAAATTCACAATTAATATCTTTTTATCTTAGTTTAGTTTATTTTAATTGTGGAACAGCAAGTGGAAGGGCAAATGGGAAGAAGAAAAAAAAAATCAAACTAATTATAATTAACAAACTAATTATAAACAATCTAATTTAACACCCACTGCTACGACATTACTTTCACTAGAATAGTTTCCCACTAAAGTATACACTATCTGAAAGCTTTTGCCTAGAGTTCCAACCTCTGCTTCCAGGAAGGCAGCATATAGTCACATTTCAAGCAGTGACTCTTCACAATAGTGGATAATGAATCACAAATAATAAAAAAAATGTTAAAAATGCAATAATGTATATCCCAATTTGATTCTTTAAAAGTTTGGTACAGCAACTTAAAGGGACTTTTTATAATTAGTTCTCCTCATTTGTTCAAGTCTTTCCCGCCTTCACAAAAAGAAGTTAAAATATGTGGAAAAAATTCTGCAAAATTATACCAGCTACAAGGAAGATGTGGGACAGGCAGAAATTTTATGCCTGTTTCTTTTCCCTCATACTTTCCATAACAATAAAGGTGATGAACAAAGATTTTAGCAATTTGATATAGAATAACCTGGGCATACTCATTGATTCCAAGTGCATGAAGAAAGTACAGAATGCATTTCCACAAAATTCTAAATGTGCTGACAACCAAAATTTCATCTGTTGCTTTGTGACATGAATAGTAAATTATGCTCACAAGCCTTACACAAGATAAATATCTTCTATTCAGTGGTGCTCCTACGCTTCCTCTGAAACAAGATCTACAGTATTAGCTTCTCATGTTTTACAGTTTTAGAAAATACATTAAGCCTTTAGAACTTAGTATAATTATTATTAACTGATACACTATATAGTGAGATCTGCAAGAGCTTAACTTACTGCTTTTAAAGTATATTGGAAAAAACCTCTTAAGATTCTTATAACTGATGTGGGATCTCTGCACTCGTTCTTCAGCATTTTTCAAAGCAGTGCAACTCAGTAACTGGATATACCAAAATAAAGGAATTTTGGCTCTTACAACACAGGATGCTGCACCTCCCATTTTGCAAGAGCAACATGCTAGCCCAACCACAAGGAAACCCTCAAGTCTTCAAATATGCCAACATTTAAACCGTAACTCACAGTATTAAGTCGTACACTTGAAGTTAAACACATGCATAGGAATCAAAGCTAAGTTTAACAACTAAATTTTCAATAAAACAATTCAATCAATGCATAGCGTCCCATCCAATGTCAAAGATCCATGTCCTTAAAAAAAGTTGTTGGTTTTTTTAAAAAAAGCTTTAAAAATACTTTCTAAATGCACACAATCATCCAGATCTATTCAAGTCTCAAATACTTCTCAAAACACTACTGTACAACAGCACCATCCTTCCAAGAGAAACAAAAAGCACAGATTTAAGGACATTAAATTCTAGTAACTAGTGGAAGTTTAACATGGGCATTTAATCCTAAATCACACACTCATTTAGATTGGAAGAAACTTCTTGAGATCATCTACTCCAACCTCATCTGCTCAAGTAGAGTCAGCTAGAGCAGGCTGATGAGGACTGTGTCCAGTTGGGTTTTCAGTATCTCTAAGGATGGAGACTCCACAACTCCCCAGGTAACATGTTCCAGTGTTTGACCACCCTCACATTAAAAAAGTGGTTTTTTGTGTTCAGATGAAATTCCACATGCTTCAGTTTGTGTCTATTGTCTCCTGTCCTATCACCAGGCACTACTGAGAGGAATCTGGCTCCTCTGTCTTCATTTCCTCCCATCAGGTATTTATACATATTGACGATAGCCCCCCCAACCCTTCACTTATCTGAGCTGAAGAATCCCAGCTCTCTCAGTCTCTCCTTACATGAAAGATGCTCCAGTACCTTAATCATCTTCCTGGCCTTGCACTGGACTTGCTCCAGTAGCTCCATCTCTCTTCTGCACTGGGGAGCCCAGAGCTGGACACAATACTTCAAATGCAGCTGCACTAAGGCTGAGCACAGAGGAAGGACCTCCACTAACCTGCTGGAAACACTTTTCCTTGCAGCCCAGAATACTCTTGGCCTTTTTTGCTGCGAGGGTGCATTGCTAGCTTATGGTCAGCTTGTTATCCACCGGGACCTCAAGCAAAGCTGCATTCCAGCCAGTTGGCTGCCAGCACGTACTGGGTTTTTTTTATTCCACCCCAGATGCAGGACATCGTATTTCCCTTTATTGAACTTCATGAGATTTCTCTCTGCCCAGTTCTCCAGTCTGTCGAGGTCCATCTGAATGACAGCACAGCCATCTGGCTTATCAGGCACTTCTCCCTGTTTTTTATCATCTGTGAACTTGCCAAGGGTGCACTCCATCCCATTCTCCAGGTCATTAATGAAGATGTCGGCCCCAATATTGAGCCCTGGGGTACACCACCATTGACTGGCCCCCAGCTAGACTTTGTGTCACTGATCACAATCCCCTGGTCCCAGTTAGTTCAGCCAGTTTTCAATCCACCTCACTATTGCTTATCTAATGCATACTTTGTCAGCTTGTCTATGATGATTACAGCAGACGGTGTCAAAGGCATTACTAAAGTCAAGGTAAACAACATCCACTGCTCAATCTGCAAAGATTTTTTTTTAAAGGCCACTTCTGTTATGTTTTATTTTAATAAAAAGCACATAGAGAACTAGTGATATTTTCCCACCAAAATGATGAAAAACAGTATTACTGATATTTTCCCCAGCAAAACTAGCTCCTGTTAGCAGACTACCAAAGATAAAAGAACAGAAGCTGCTATGTGCTTAATGAAAATAAGGAAACTGGCAAGATTAAAACAAATTCTAGCAGGCTGTTGCGGAATATATAATATTTTCTTTGAAATACTGTTAATAGTAAGATCAGAATTACATAAAACATGAGCTTATTTTTACTGTCCTCATTAACAAAGCATGAAGCTGGCTGGGACATATTTAAGCCAACAGTTAGATTCACAAATGCAGAGCCCTGTTTCTATATAAACTCCACCAAAATCCATGGATGTCCAAGTATCCGAGCTGACAGAACAGAAAGCAATATAATGGCGAAAAGCATTGCAATTCTGCAAGAATTCCATATATAGCATTCTTTTATTGGACACATTGGGGGCAAAAAAGATTATGACTGCATATTAGATTTTTAAGAAAACATTACAATTTACTAATGATACAGAAACCAAAGCACAGGGCAATAAAACCCAAATAAGCAAAATCTATCGATGTGTAGTTGTTTACTTTTTCAGACATAAATATTACCAAAACCGTATCACAATCAAAACATATTTTAAGTGGGAAAGATTTCACAGAAAATTGGCACTTTTTCCTCATACCAGCTTCTTTTTGCAAGTCTTTCAAAATACTTAAAAACTAAATAACATTAAATATTAAAGAGACACTTTAATCCACAATTACAGCTTCCAACTCTTATTTATGAACAGTTAGTGCCATTCTTCCATGCTGCAAGAACATTTTATTGCTTTATGACATCTTAGTGGGTTTAAGTCCTCAAAAAAGCAAAGACCAATCAAAATGAACTCTTTTTCAAAATAGGGCTAATCCCTATTTCCAGCTGTAAAACAGTAATCAGCAATGTTAATCACAAACATTAAAGTCAAATAGAAAATTTATATTACTAAATGCACTTTTATTTTTATAAATCCAATTAAACTGGAGTGACGAGTTATAAGAAAGAAGATGCAGATAGACCAAGGTTTATCAACAAATGCAAAGTTTAGAAAACAAAGCTGCATTCCTGAGATACTTACAGCAAAACTTTAAAAGTTTCTGACCACTCTCCACCCTTCAGAATCTTACGCACAAAATCACATAACCTCACATGGTCTGTACGGTCCAGAACACAAAATTAACAAATAAATAAACTATATTTCTGTCTCAAACCACACCATAAAAGCAACACTTACTAAATAGTTTTCATCCTGGAATGCATAATGTAATGTTGTGATCCACTGGTTATCTCCATTCACTAACACATCTCTCTCTTCTCGAAAACATGCTGTCTGAAGGAGAGAAAAATAATTATAGGCTTTAAGTAAAATATATAAAGAAACACATTTTGCAAGTTGACTATGTTTTAACATTGTATCTTGGGGAAAAAAATTCAAAACTGCCTCTCAGTCAAAAAGTCATTTATGACACTCTCCAAACGTGCCAAAATCTATGAAAAACTAGGTTATCAGAAAATTCCACGTTCTTTAAATTTAAACAGTTGTACTTCTCTATATTGTTAAGTGATGCAAAGAGCGAAATAAGCTGCTGCTTCCCATTGTCTCAAAATCCCAAGTCAAAATCTTATCTTTTTTGTACATACAGATGTGGAAATCAAGTATCAATAATGACAGAATAGCAATATAAGACTGAAGAAAACAATCAATAATGGCATTATATAACTACAATAGGAGTTAAAGAACTAGAATCTGGAGTCTTGTGTCATTGTTTTATCTCATCATGCTGTTAGGTTAGTTTTACACTTGAATTTTCACATAAGCAAGGTTCTTCTTTTCATTTGAAAGTTGCTGCCAATAAGCCCCATGTAGCCATAATTTGATAATCATTAACCAGTTGGGGTTTTCTCCACACTTTTTGTTCAGGAAATTAGGACAGAATTGAATATTGCTCTTGCCAGATATAAGCTATTGATAAGACATCCAGGACCACCTCCCCTCAATATACTGGAAAGAAACACAGGAGGCAAAAGGTGCCTTCATAGCAAGTGGAACAGAGGAGGAACAAGAACTGCCAAGAAATGCTAAGGAATACCTAAGAGAAGGAGGAGAACACAGGTTTGTATGAAACAACAGAAGATAAAATGCGAAGAAAATAACCAACTGGAAGGCAGCAAGGCACTTAATTCAATGGAGGTCTTGTAACCTGCCCCAAGAAGTGAATAAAATACCTCAGCAAAAGCAGCTTTGCAGAATGACAGAGGAAAATGACCAAACAGATGAGAAGCCAAGAAGAAACTATAGCAAAGAAATACAATAAACATTTTGAAGGGACTGAGTTCTGAAGTGAGTATCACAAGAAAACAAAAGATACTAAATAGCAAAACCAACATACAATTTTGTTCAGAAAAATGTCTAAAGGATAGTGTAAAAGAAAGAATAAAAATTTTTATGGGCTCTATTTAGAAAGCAGATGAAGAGTTAGAGAAAAACACAGATCATGACCTCTTCCAGCACACTCTGCTACTTCACCAAGATGTTTCATCGATTTGAACCATGCTCTGTCTCTTCCATCTTAGGAAACAGCTAAATTTAAAGGAAAATCAAGCCTTTTCTTTTTACTTTTCCAACTTCATTTCCAAAAACAATAGGCAAATACCAGAACTCTGACATGGTTATTGTTGGCTGTAAGATTTGGAGAGTGAAGAATGAAAAGCAAAATATCATTTTGGATTGAGCTATGCACAAGAATACATGCAGTAAAAACAAAGCAGAAAATAACTCCTCCAAGCAAATAAACCATACCAAGTCTTGTTTTGGTGAATAGTGAGTAAGAATAATGCAGAAGAAAAAGAAACATGGTATACTTTCATCATAGCACAATGCATGAGATAAATCAGTGACATTTGAGAAAATAATAAAACACACTTTAAACAAATACCCTCGAAGGTTACTAAATGAAAAATGGACTTGAGGGAGGAAGAAGGAGAAAAGATGATTTTCAGAGTGAAGAAAAGCCGTTCTATGCTTCAGCTTGATTTTTTTCCTTCCTTGTTTGTAAACTCTTGACACATTTCAGAGAGAGATACTATGAAGTCTTGTTTTCACAAGGATAAATGACATGTAGTTTCTCTATTTGTTACGACACAATTCACAGGATTAGTTACTACAGAGAGTTTATATAACTCCACTTGTTTTTGCCATGATTTAACAAAAGACCATGCGTTCCTTGAGTACTCTAGACACCCACCTCTGGGCAGCATGCCTAGAGCTGACAGCAACAACTATTACCACGGTATATCATAGCTGAGACAGTAACAGCCAAAGAGTCTAAGTGGCTCATGGGGTTTACATTAATTCATGGCAAAAAAAAAAAAGATGGTAGCAGTGGTTCTTGTAATTACTGAAACATAGCTCAATTAAGTTTTTTTTTAAATGAAGCCTTTTTTTGTGCCTTTCATTATTTCAACATTACACTTCATCTTCCCTAGGCACAGTCTCCTTGAATTGTTGGCAGAGACCTCCAGAGGTCATCTAATCCAACTCTCTGTCACAGCAAAGCCAGCTTAGTGCTTTGGTTACACCTATACTGTTATCATGGCCTTCAATCAGCAAAGAATTCAGGCTGCTCAGCTCTTTGGTGCTCATGTCCTTACAGCTCGGAGTTAGCACCTTCCGGGAGTGCTCACTGCTTCCATGCTGTATAATATTTGTCCTGGTCTCTCCTGAGCCTCATCTGGCACCACTGTGGCACACACGTAACTAAGTGATTGTCAACACTCACAGTAACAGGTCTGGGAGTGTAACAGCAAGCTGTCACACACTTTCAGGTACTCCTCCTATCAGTAATGTCCCCCGTTCTATATCACATCTCTGAGTTTTCAACAGTGGCAAGTATTTGGAAAACTTAATGATCTTTGTAATACAAAAGAGAACACTGACCTTGCAACCTGTATAATTTCACTGTAACAAAGTTTTTGCATACAATTACTCTCAGAGCTTGCAGTCATCAACCTTGATCTGGCAATCGCAAGCCTCTTTGAGTACATACTCCCTTTCTGTTTTTACAAATGACTCCCACTTCCCACAGAATTGATACAAGGATACATGAACAACTTATTTCTGCCGTTTATGTATACACCTACCTATATGCTTGTCTTGCATTTTTGGACTGTATGATTTTCCTGTGTATTTCAGTTAGTGCAGCACATGGCTAACAGAGCCAAAATGGGTCATTTTCCCTAGCAGTAGTAGCAAGTGAGATGTGTTCATCAATAAAAACGACAGGTTACAGTTGTTGAAGGTCATGCTTTGTAATGCATTTTCACTCCAGATGGTTCTCTTTCCACTGTATACCCATGGGTTACAAATACATGGAAAAACATCGCTGTAATTCTTTTTAGGCTAACGGTTCAGACTTTCAGAAATTCAGCGGGACCCATGGGAAGAGTATTTTTAATACCTTGCATAGAGAAAAATCTTTCAAACCTATTTATAACTGTATTTTAATGGAAAGAAATAGCTTTTAAACTGACTTTAAAAGGGTACATTTAAAAATAGAGTGGAACTTTATTTCTGGTCTTTTCTTTTTCACTGAAATAATAAAACTTACAGTAATGACATCTGTCTTGGAGAGAAATACCTCTTTGTATCGAGACTAATGCCAGATTGTTCAGTATCTGAATAATTTCTGGATAAAGGAGAAAACACATTGTGTACGCCTAACCACAATCTGCATGCCATTTATACTTCTTAATGTGACAACTTTTTCATTAAAAGAGACAGGATGTGCACAGATCAGAAATTGGCTTTAATTCATCTGGAAACTTTTTTTTTTAAAAGTGTGATGGTTTCCCATTGATCTCATTTCCTAACAAGATATAATTAAAGCATAAATGCGGAAATCAGAATAAACTTGGAAGCAATTGAACAGCAAGGCAGTCTGAGAGCAGCAAAGAGAAGTCTCAGATAAAACTGAAGTCAGAGATAATTCAATCAGACAAGTTGGAAGAGACACCAAGATAGTGCTTGCACTGTCCAAACTAAAGAAAACCCAATGGCCAAAGCAACTTTCTATGTGTAAAACACTAGTTATATGTTTATGAGTCTATTTTTTGGGCAGTTTATTTTTAGTATGCATAGACGAAGAATTTCAAAGCAATTTTAAAAGTTAGATACATGTTCTGTTTAAAATTAATACACAAGTCTTCAGGCGTAGACTGCACTTCATAAGTTTCTTTCCAAAGGAATCCAGGGAAATGTATCGAGGATTCTATGAAGAGTGGGGTTGTATAATGAAAGTAGGAACCCAAGGCAAAGCAGGGCTCGTGAAAAAGCTGTTCCGCCTTTTTCAGTACACAAAATGGACTCAAGCTTTAACGAGGAACTTTTCATCACGAATTTTTGCAGATGGACATTGTTACGAAACATGCACTCCAATTAATTTGAAACTTTTATCTTTCTGATTTTTCAGTCTGCAAATTGGACCTTGACTAAGTTTAACTACTGATAAAATAATAAGCTTGGTGAGTTCTAGCTCAGTAATTACCTTTCTCCATGGAAAATACTTGCTAAAGACTATTCCTAACTGGAATAAATGCATTAAAAGATTGCTTGTATAGTCAATAACTCTTGGGCAATTACAGAAAAGGTATAATGTCTAAAACATCCAACTCCATCTAAAGTCAAGATTCCATGCCATTTTAACCCTTCTGATGAACTGCTTTAAGCTTATTTTAATATTAATCTTCATATTGTCAGTAAGTAATGAAGCACATACTCAATCCCTCTATACACACAGAGTCTTATGGAAAGAGAATTAACAATTCAGCGGAGTAAGAGGGTGCATGATTATAGAAAACACTACTGTAATCTTACTTCAGCTCTCTTCAGCATCTCCCACTTATTAAGTATCTTCATGGCAAAAACCTTATCTGCATTCTTCAATTTTACTACTGCAACCTGAAAAAGATAAAGGAAAGATAAATAAGTTAAAACATGAAAACGCATATTGTTTTCATTTTTACGAAACCTTGCAATTTTGGAGGTTTTTTCTTCAGTATTCTGGACATTTAGCTTTACTATCCACACAATACTATACCATTGCCATCAAGAAAGAGTAACATCACAACAGTACAGGATATTTATTCTACAAACGTTCCAAGCTTATTTTAAGCTTTCATTATGTATCACACTTTCATCATGTATCATTTCTTCTAGGTGACTGTAGAAAAACAATGGTATTTCTCACCATCATGCTTCTTGCTCTATCATACTATCATGAAGCTATCACCAGCTGTATGCTTTATGCTCTTGGACTTCAGTCCTACACAATAATTTAAATTACAGAACCGCCAAGAAAAGACAACAGTATAGTAGTTTCTAAAACAAAAGAAACAGTATCTTTTAGGTTTCAGACACAAGTTAGACTGTAGGTTTGCCATAAAACAACTTCCACTCTCATTTCAAATAATGCACTAGACTTTCTTCAAAGATATTGTAAGGTATTACTTCACGTTTTTCCACCCGAAGTTCAATGAGCTCTTTATCATGTCTGTTGTCAATGGCAAGGAAACAGTGAAATCCACATTTTCTAGAGAAAGAAAATTTAGGAAACACAAGCCCGCCTCCCTCTCACTGCTTCTGAAACATTAGATACCATAGGCCTATGTAATAATATATTAACAAAGCCAACCGACACAGTCCTTTTCTGAGAATATTATGGTTTTGTTTAGCTATAATAAAAGCTAACACAGAATATTTTTAGGAAAGAGGGAGGGAAGACGTTTACACAAACATGTTTTCACAGTTCAGGCTTCCCTGGGTATGGAAAGCTAAGTGTCTTACCCAAAATGGCCATGAATCTGCCACAGACTCAGAGTTGCTGATCAGAACTAGACCAGACCACTACACTACCATCCCAATTATAGAAAAGTTCAACAATCAATACATTTCAACAACCATTCTCCAACTATCCCATTCTGCCTCTTCCCTTTCAAATAAATCTTAAGGCTTAAGGGATAAAAGTTTATTTTTGTGTGCATCTGGTTACAAACCGACATGCTGTCACACAGACTATCATCATCATCCTGCAGGCCAGTGACAAAAAAACACTAAGGTTGAATCCTACATTCCTTCCTCCTCTTTCATAACCAGTAAACAAGCTATGTGTGAAGACAGTGATAACAGAAAAGAAAATACAGGATCAGACAGTTTGAAGAAAGTGTCATGCAAACCTCTTTCAAGCATCTTCAAATGTGTCATCAGCTGCAGCAGCTTCATGAAAATGGCAAAAGCGCAGGTTGAAGGACTGCAATACTCAGATGTCTAAACTAAAGCATATCTAAAAGTGTACCTCTTGCTTAGCTATAGATTCATAGACGAAGCAGCGGTCACTTCCCATATATGCAGCAATGCATTATCAGCCCTGCTCTTGACACTGCTGCCTCCTGGGGTTGCGGGGGAGTGGGAGTGGAAGGGAGATTAAAAAAAAAGAAAGAAGACAGAAAGGTACTACATCTACTTAATTAAACTAGTTTATGAACTGAAATTTTTCAAGGTTACTTCATGCATAAAAATTGAGGTTCAAGTCTAGACTTGGGATCCCTCAAGGTACTTTCAGATTTGAAACACAAAAACAGATTGTTACTTTAGACTGTAATCTAATCTTAATTCATAAAGAATATCTACTCTTCTGTGCATGGTACCCCACGTCCGAGCATCACAATTTTCCTTAGGAGGGAAAGATGAATCCTCTGCAGTGATACATAACCCACAATGCGGATTTGAATCTTGAGTCTCCTTTTCCTTTACTAGCTAAAGCTAGCTTGAAACTCTGATAAGCCATATCTGTAGCAATTTCTAATGAGAAATGGCAGGAGGAGAAAGCCTTAACATTGAAACTAGTCAGCGTTCAAACTGTATCATGTCTTGGATGACAGGGACCCTCTCTGCATGACGCAGTCCGTGGTATGAAGCTACAATGTAATTCTGCCCTAAAGACCTTTAAGGGTTTTGCGACTGTTGTAGGGAAAAATTAAAAGTTTGGTCCTAGAGCTGACTAGACTGCTGCTGCTACTGCCCAGCGTGAAAAGTAAGTTTTTCCCCACCATTAACCGTCGTAGTATAGGCAGCCAGAGGCGTAAGATAATACATGTATTTCAAGTCCAACTCCAGGATTTCATTTCTTGCCTGTAGCGTGCTCAGTGAAAGGCTGTGTTATTCTGCAAAAGACTTGGTTATTGAAAGACATACGCTAATCGCACAGCTGCCTAAATCTGTAGTCTCCTATAAAACATTCACTTTGACACAACCAAAAGAGCTACAGCACTGCCTTCGGTTAACAGCTGGAGCGCGGGGCTTCAATGACAAGATCGAGGGCTTGGCACCTTCTGTGAATGTGTAACAATATTGAAGAGTGACTGAAGAACAAAAATAGACTCATGTTTACCAGCTGTGTTTACAATCAGTCAGAAGCAGCATTTTAGTCTGTGAGAGCCAATAATGTTATTCCATATCAATAACCACCACACACGCGCAAAAAAAAAGATCACAAACATCATCATTTTTCTGCAATCACAGCATCTTTTGGGGGGTGTCTCAGTGCTTTATGAAAGTAAATTCTAAAATGCTTATTTTGGGACTGTGAATTACACACACACACGGAGGTATATACTACGTATACAAAGGCCTAAATACACACAGAGTGCTGTTTTGATCTTCTTCCTTCTCCAACAAAGCTGTCAACACAGAAGAAAGGGTAATCACTCCTGTCTAGTTGTCCTGAAGTGTCTTCCTACTGGAATTTCTTAAAATTGGACTTCTAAAGATTGGGGTTTTTTTAAATTTATATTTTCCTGTGAGTAGACCAACAAAAAATGATTGGTATGTGCTGATGTAAACATCTTGGTTAGGTCAGATAGTTTTTTTCCCCCATTCTTCCAACAGTTTTCCATATTTCCCACAAACAGCACTACAGTCTGGCATGCTGTCAGACACCTTCTGCCCCAAACTTGGCTACTTGCCTCTAAGGTACATGTCTGCACACTTCCTTTGCTTAAAAAGCAACAGCCTTCTACAGAAAAAAGCTAAAACAGAAGCTATTCAAATTGAAATGAAAAAAAAAAAGAAAGAAAAAAGGAAGAAATTTTTTTCAGATTCAGCATTGGTTTTCTTGTGAAGAGTAGGCAGCCCTCCAGAAACAGGAAGAGAGGATGTTACTGTTCATAACTGGATGCCAAAATTTAGGAGTAACTAACTAGTTTGCAGAACCACAAAATTCATCATCTTTGAAATATCAACAACATAATGACATAATATTTGCTTGCATAAGCAAGCACTGAATTTTTTTTTTTTTTTTTAAGCAATAGCAGAATCAACTGAAAATTCTGGTATTAGCTAGAACCTTCAATAAGCTTTATAATGCTGAAAGACACTGCTAAGAGCTGTTGCCCAGTTACTTCACCTTTCCTAATAGCATTCTTCAACTCCCAAGTTTAAAGTCTTCTTGTTTAGAGTTGTTTGTTAAGTTTTTCAAATCACGCTGCCCAAAGCCAGCACAATGAAAAACTTGATGCCCACATTACTAATTTTACCAGGATAATTCTCCTCCTCCTCCAAGCAAAATATCTGTGTTTTCTAAAGACAGCACTGTCTTACATAAAATTTTAAATAAGTAAATGTATGCATGCAGAGGGAAGGGGCATGTCATTAATTTGACAAAAAGGAAGCATTCTCAGACTAGCAGCAAGGAGGGTACGGGGAAAAAGAAAACTAGGAACAATGAACTCTTACAGTTATAAGCAATAACTAGTTTAAACTACTTTTTGTCTACACCAAACTTGTAAAAACAAAAAGGGAAATATTTCTTGACTATGCAAATTGAAGAAATTGAGTAGCATAAAATCAAAATAAGAACAAGTCCGAGACTGTGCCAAAGAAAACTTGCACTAACTTTGTAGTCTACAGAATTTCAGAATTATGTTGATTCAGGAGACAAAAATTACTCCTCCCAGTAACCTAGAGCAACCTTGGTCTCATTTATAGTTTGCTGGAAAGAAAATACATTCTTCCAGATTTCTTAATCTGTCTCAGTAAACTACTGTAGTCTACTGAATCATACAAGTATTTTGCAATTTAATATTAATATAGTTTTTGGTGGCTTAAGTAGCAGTAAAATTTGGTGGTCCTTTTTTCAACCTTGCTCAGATATTAACTGGTTATTTTAAAGGAAAATTAGCAATTTCATACAGAACTTGTTTTCTTAGACAGATGTCCATGTAGGACTTGAAACTTCTCTTCTTTAAGCTAGTAAGAAAATTTAACATATATCCTTGCAAATATTTAGTAAGTCCTACTTTAAGAACACACAAACCCAAACATTTTCACTGAAAGAACTTCAGTTTTCCCCTTACTGAAGATTTTGACAATTAAGTAGAGTCATGCTATCTTTCTCAGATAAGAAATCAGAAAGAAACAAACACTGTTCCTAAAAGAGGAGAACTAACCGATTACACAGACTGTCCCCAGAAGAGGATGGGGAAAGTTACACTCTCACTATTCATGGGATGATTCACCACAAAGAAGCTTCCTGAGAAAGAACTAGATTTTTTGTGGTTTAGCTGCTGTGGAGTTTGATGCTGATTTAGTGGATAAAAACGACTTCTCTTAAAAACTGAATGCAAGGCCGGTTTCACATATGATTCTTCTGACAAGAAAGCACCCACATCAGTGATTTTTCTTACATCTTATACAATCTGTACATGAACTCAGCTGCAACTACTATGGCAGCACTGAGAAAAGGTAACGTTTTAAGCAGAAGCGTTTACATCAAACGGAGAATGCAACATTCTCTTTGTGGCAGAGGTTCAGACTAAAGATAAATTATCCATGAGTAACTTCAGCCTTCAGTCTCCTTTGCAAAGAAGAATTACTCCAGATGGAGCAAAACCAACCAAAAGTCGGTTGGATATCCAACCAAAAGTTTGGATAAAGTAGCTAATTAAATACTACTCCTTTATTGTTATTTTTACAGTTGCCCAATGATGATATTTGCATGTAGGCATCATCAGAGTATGTAGTGACAAACACTACAGTAAAAATTCCTGTTCCTTACATACTACCTGCAGAAGTCTATTCTTCCATAACCACAGATTAGTAAAGACTAATTTTCACACATGATGCAAACATGTAAGTAAACCTGAAACCAACTCTTCTCTGTCACATGTCATAGAGCCTCCAGAGATGCTCTCATACCAAAGAGAACTGAAAAAAAAATTTCCAGTTCCAAAAGCAATGAAAACATTGCTCAAAAAATCTTTTTCTTATACTTGGGGTTTCAGCTCACATGTATTTTCAGGCAGTACGGAGTACCTTCTGCAGAAGCTTTACATACTATCCCCATCTGTACTATATTTGGCTATGAAAAATTCAAGGCACTGTTATACATTAAGTTGCTCTTTCTACATACCTAGTGTCCTGCATGAAGAACAAAGCACATGCACCTAATATAATTAAGAAGGGGCAGAAAATGAACGTTTATTTATTCAAGTTTCCTCAACCTATGTAATCTGACATGCCTAATGTAAAACATAGTGATCAACAGCTGTGTTTGACAACTTCAAATAAGAGATGGCTTAATCAGAAGCAGCAAAAAAATGTATAGTTCGATAGCAGTAGGTGACAACTGAAAAAACCCTAACATTTACTAAACTCTTTAAAAGAAATACAGGAAAAATATTCAAACATTCATTAAAAATAGGAAACAAAGTGACAGGAATAGAGAGATTTCTCTGTGTTCTTAGAATGTCAATATCAATATTTGGCTATTTAAGTTGCTGAAAAATACTTTCAGACTATTTAGTTATTAGGATGATTAGAAATGGCTAGATCTTTATACCATCAGTAACTCACTGGCCTCCACCTGCTGACTAGAAAGAATTACAGTCAAGCAAATGATTTATCATCAGACAGTTGAAACATGGTCTTTTAATCCATGTGAACTTGCCTTCTCTCAAAATTTAAAAGACTTAAAAAGAGCTGTCAAAGAATGTATAAATCAAAATGTACTTGCATCAAACATTAGATGGGCCTACAATATCCATTATGCCTAAAAGATGTAAAACCCCTACATCAGTATATGATTAACTATTAACTGTCTCTCCTCAGTGCTGCAGATTTGCAAGAGCATATTCAAACCCTTCCTTCCACCTCCTTCACATACATACCTCCCCAAAGGCTCCTCGACCAATCACCTTCAGGATTTCAAAATCTTCTTTATGTAGTCGCATCTGTTTCACTTTAGATGTAAAAGGTTTGGCTGAAACAAAGGAAAATACCAATCATTAAAAAAAAAAAACCAACTCCCCACACCAAAAACAAACAAAACAAAAACCAAACAACAAAATAGATGTAATCAGAGCCCTGAAAACAACAGACCATTTTGCTTATATACACCTATATTCCCTAATGTAATATAATTAAGTTTAAAGCTGGAAATAATGACCAGTAAGAACTAAGCCAAAACTGCTGTGAGAGAAAGTTTATGAAGTAAGCCTGCTTTTTTAATTTTAAGGGGGGCTGGGGGGGGGGGGGGGGGGGGGGAGGGGGAGGAAGAAAAAAGAAAAAAAAGTCAAGCTGACTATATTTTTCTACAGTCTTTTGAGTTCATAGACCTCCACTGCATCTGTGCTACATGTTGTTAATCTGGTTGCAAAAGCGAAGTATAATACAATGAGGAGGTCACTTTGGACAATATTAATTTCTCTGCCAAACAGCAAAATAATATTGTATTCAATTAAAAATTAAAATGCTGATGTAATGATGACTGGAAGGGCAATATTGGCCTAGACAATGTATCATGCAGTATTTTTGGAGACCGCTTCTTCAAGATAGAGGACACTTAACAGTTAATTCTTGGCTTCTGGAAGCGAGAACAGTTGTACTCAAGACATTATTAACACATTCAATGGAAAAACCCCACATATATAAAGTTAAGCTTCATTTCCCTCTCCTTTTTTCCCTCTTTTATAATATCTTTGAAAGCAGTAAGCAAAATAAGGTATTGTACTCCAGCCAGGTAACCCCACTGTTCTTTGCAATGAAACGGTTTCAGGAAGACTGTTCCCCTCTTTCAGCCCCATTTAGCACTACAACTAACCAGTCCACGTTCATCAATACATGCTCTCTGCATGCACGCAAAACATCCAAGTTACTGATAACTCTACCTCAAAAAGCACATAACAAACTTTGGGGAAAAAAAGAAAACAAAAACCAACCCAACTTTAAATAATTAAGGAGGAAAAGGAGTTCTTTTAAAAATAATTATCTTAAAATCACCTTTAATACTTTACCCAAATGAAATCTATTACTAAACCAGAAGCTTCAGTAAATATGGTTCATAAAAACTGCTCATGAAAGAAGATTGTATAACCCAGTGTACACAGGACTAGAATGCATCTCAGAAGATGTAAGTTCAATTTCTGGCCCAAAGGCAGTCTTCCTCAATGATCCTAAACAAGTAACTTCAGACACTTCACTCACAGTTTCACATCTGTAAAACAGGGACAGTATTTTTGTAACAGACAAGGCATTGTCCATCACATACTTGGATCAAGAAACCAAAAAAAAGAACCCAATTTGGGTTCTCCTAGAATTCAGTATTTTGGCTTCCTAATGTTATGAACTAAAAAAACCCAAACCCTAATACTGATATATGTAATCCATCATACAATTTAGAATTTTGATATTAACACACACCCCTCCAAGGCACTACAAAATCCTTGTCCAAAAGCCTACTGCCTACTATTCAGCAAAGCAATTTTATAAACTGAGTCAAGACGCAAGCTACCTGTATTTCTAATACCCAAAAAAACCCACAAAACTTCTTTATCCCAGTCCTTAAATTAGCATCGCAAATCACATCTGAAAAATAACAATGCAAAAATGCAAGGTCTTATGTTTCTCCTGTTAAACAGTACAGCACACCTCCATTGATGTTAGTGGTACAATGGATGAAATCCTTTTAAAAAATCGCAGAGGTTGTAAAGTCTGAACTTAGTCAATTTTTCTAAAATTCCTCAGATGTCAGGAATCAATTCTCTACCAGGAGTTACAACTACAAGAACATCAGCTTATGCCTAAAAAAATTGTGGTTTAGGTCCAAATAGTAAAGATACAGCCATATGACACTGAGATTTTCACTTATTTTGGTGGTATTTTTACTTTAAATTTATAATAATTTTATTCAAAATATTTAATTATACAATTAAAATACAGATATACTTCTAAAATGTAATTTAAAAAGAAGTATTTTACTCAAGTGCCCAGAGATTCCCCAAACTTTCAATTAATCTTTTATATTTTAAAACAAAGGTCTTGCAATTGGAAAAATAAGTGACAACAAAAAGTACTGCCTTTCTGGGACAGCCTCAGCTGTATCGCACCAAGTGATTTAATACAAATATTAATACTACTGACGAATACTACTGAACAAATTAAAACAAGCCATTAAAGCCTTTTAACTTGAAAAACAACTGATTGAAAACAAACGCGTAGTTCTCGACTTGAACATTTTTTGACCATTATAGGCCTGGCTAGAGTACAAGGCAAAATATCTTGTTAACAAGCAACAGCATAGCTGTTTAAACCACAAAACTCTTCCTCACTTTATATTGTAAGGAAAGGCCTGTCATTCTTTAATTATTACATTTTTGAATCTTCCAGGGTTCCCATAGGGACACTGGAAAAATAAACATCATTATAACTACTTCAGTAAAATACAGCCGACAAAAATAGGTTTGGATTAGGTTAAATGATTTGTAGTATCAGTGTTAGTGGAAAAGTGTGTAAAACCTTCTCTTTAATTTTTTTATCACCTCTAGCAACAGACATGTCAACATAAAGCCAAGCAGTTCTATGAAGAAAGATACAATCCAAGAAAAGAAAGAAAAAAGAAAAAGAAAAAAAAAAAATTGCCCTAGGAATGTGCTCCAAATAGCTTGTTCTAAAAAAGGTCAATTTGCTTTATCATCAATGTTGTTTGTCTGCTGTGCAAACATCTGCTGTTCTTGCGGCAACAGCAATCTTAAGTACAGAAAACTTGGCCTGGCCAAGGCTTGGAAGGCATATCTTCAGACAGCCGTTTCATACATCCAGCGTTCCAGACTATGAGGTTAACAGGCAGACTTTTTGCAACTAGTTTGGCAATGTCAAATGAGCTGTTATGAAGACAGCAAACTGTAAGGTCAGGGAATGGTTTTCAAAATGCAATGTGCTCAAAGGGGTCCCTGCAATGCAGCTCTGTTAAAACACTCCCCTGTTTACATCCCCGTGCTCCTACACAGAATCATCATGAAATTAACAGAAAACACCACCCTCTTTTTCAGAAGAAGCTGCAGTTTCCTTGATCCTCGATATCAGTGACACAGCCTTTGCAGCTTTTTGAGAGCAAAAGGCGGTATGGGCATTTCCTTCGGTACTTCATTCAACCTACAGAAATACACAGAGGGATAGCTGATTTCTTCCACACAGTCGTCCCTTTTCAAGGTTGCTAGCCATGTGGGATACCGATTAGGGACCAGCCGTTTGCTGTGCCAAATCGAATTCTTCCTCCTCCAAACCAGAGGGTGAGTGTGGGCAGCATGTCCCCTGGCTCCTCCTGGATTTTCAACTCAGCAGGAACTGAACTTCATTATATAAAACTTTCAAATTTGCCAGTATGTTATTTATGGCCACAAGCTCAGAAGTCATACATAGAGTCTGTGGAGGAGGTTACTCTGAAAAATATCCTATGTTGCCATCAATCGCCATGGAGGAGATGGATAGATAAGACTTTACCCATAAAAACTGTTCTACAGAAACATTAGCCATCCCACCTAGCCAATGCTTCCAATCTCACCCTGCCTGGGAAAACTGCACCACCCCCCTCTCGGCAAGATTTCTTGCACTTACTCAATCAGTTACACATGGCAAGAAAAAACAATCTCCCAATTCATCCTTAGGGTAACCAATGTACTGAAGTAGTAAGCTAAGCTGTTTTTTCAAACAAGGTGAACCTTTCATGACTATTCCTTCAAGTTATTTAAGTCTCTGTGGGTCTTTCCCCACATTTTATGTTCTAGCCATTCATTCCATTTATGCTTACAATGCATTCAAACAATAAAAATCAGTAAAAGGAGAATTCGAGTGTTTGAAATTTAGATTTTTTTCCAGTTGAAATTTGACTAGAACTTCAACTGAAGTAACATGTTAAGCACATAGAAGAACAGTCAGCAGGACTCCAGCTGCCAAGTCAGGCATAGAGAGGAGCATATGTTCTACCCTTTGGCCCTGAAAAGGGAGGATTTTATTACAATTACAACTGTCCAGCAGAAGAGAGGCAAAACAATGGGTTCTGTAATAGTGATGTTGAGCTTCAACAGTCTATTGATTATATTTTTGGGGCAGAAGCAGTTACTAGCATTACTTACAGCATGTTTAATACCAGGCAGTTTAATTTTTAAACTCTTGGAGATAAAAGTCCATCTCCTGAAGAGCTGACGTAAGGAGGACAGCAACATGTTAATAACCCAATACAGTTTAGTACTGTGATTATACCCGTGATACCAAACAACATCAAAATAATAAAAACAGCAGTATTGGATGCTTTATTTGCAAAGTTAGTCTCATGCTCCCGCCGTGCTCTCTCTCCCTCCGGCTCCCAGTTTCTGTCTGGAGAGCTTGGGCAGGACTAGCCCTGAAATTCAGATTTTTCAGGGCTAATCCGCTGGCTGGGGGGGGGAAGAGTTAGTGGTGAGCTCCTTCCCCCTTGTTCACCTGCTAGTGCCCCTTTGCCTCCCCAGCAGAGCACTGCAGCGAACCAGAGCTGGGTTGAAATTAAACCCAAGTGAGATGAAGATCCTGTTGACTGTTTAAAGAAAGTGCTGCAGACTTGGAGCAGCAATTGAAAATGGGTCCCCAAAACTGATTTAAATAGAAAACAAAACAGAACAGGACAGTGTTTAGGAATTCCCCTTGGTGCCTCACTGATGCCATAGTTCCTTTTTGGACAAACAGGCTGTCTAACTCTGCTCGGATAGAAGACACTATCCTCGACTGGCAGGTCTCAGTAAGATACCCATTTCTTAATTCCCAAAGGAATTACAAAACGTGCTTCCTTAGTGATCCAGGTATCACACAGAAAATCCAGCCTTCTGCCCACTGCATTGTTCAATGTAAAATACCATGTCAAGCCAAAGATACAGAAATTAAAAGCTGTATCCACCAGAATTGTCAACAGCCATGGTGAAAGTTCATTATAAAGGAAATAGATTGGAAAAGAAAACCACCACCATGGGAAACTAGCTGCTTGCCATTTCAGACAAAGCCCCTTTTCCTTCACTAGTTAAAAATTATTATAAAAATACATACAGAGCTTTCCCATGCAAAGGAGAAAAACCACATAACCTAAGAGATTGTCACTTAACTGAACACCAGAAGGCTCTCTGATTCTTCCTAACACAGTCCTTGAATAAATAAAATTTTTTTTTTAAAAAAAGAACAAAGCAGAATAATATATTGATAGCTTTGTTTTTAAAAGCATTCTGCAGTTTTGAAATTTCTGCTAAATTCCTGGAAGGAATTTAACGAGTGTTTTTATTTTACAGGCTCAATCCAAACCCAAAGTATTTATTTTCCACTGGCTTTTATCAGCTGTGATTATGAAATGTGTAAATAGCATTTCTGAGGTAAGACAGACCATAACTGGAGGTTTCAAAAAACTCCAGAAAGGAGGTGTGGGAGAATACTCCTCCCAAACTAAACAGCATTTCTCAAAACAAAGGAGAAATAATTGACAATCAGCAAGGCAGAGCTGCTTAAAGCCTAATTCAGAGAGGAGACGGAAAAGAAATCTCCCCTCTCCACCCACCTAAGATTGGCAAAACAGCACAAGAAAGCTTTGTGGCAGCTTCTGCCAACTCTCTGGAGGAAAGCAGGGGCAAAACACTGTAGTCGACAGCGATAGCAGCTGAACCACAGAACATTAGTTAAGGCAATGTAAAAAATATAAGCCACAAATTCCCTTCTCAGTTTTAACAGTTAAGATTCAGTTTTCACTCCCTTGGAACATTTTTAAACATGTTTTTCCTAATGAACAGTTAAGTGCCAACATCTGTAAGTACAAGTTAAGAATCTGGCATTTTCCAAGAATGAGAAGCATGTCCACAAATTCCTGTACAATGGTATAGACAGACACAATATTCTGGATCCAATTCATCTTGGAAAAAAAAAGTAATCTGCTCTCATCTAGGTCAAGTGGAGATCATCCAGCCATCTTTGGCTACAGCTACCACAAAAGATTCTTCAACAGGAACTTTAAAATCAGAGAGAGAAATAAAATATCTTTCCCAAACATACAAGAGTAGTTCTGTTTTTTCCTTCCCCAGGCTCAGATGAAAAATAATCCCTGCATTCATGAAACACCCACTGCAGTTCTGGGCAACACTTCCATACCACATCAAGATATGACCATTATTTTTTTATATTACCATTCTTTCTCATCACAAGAATTTCAGTAAACCACCCTATGTTTAAATATTATTATACTAGCAGCAAAGTGAAATATTGAACTTTAATTCATCCTGCTGTGCATTGGAATTCTGATGCAATTCTTGTAGCATGGTCAGTAAAATCTTTACTATAGGACTCCTGTTCCACCTAGTAAAGAGGGTGGAAATGCTCTGGGAGCAAATCAAAAGCAGACAGGAAAAAATTTTGTGATTTTTAAAAAACCTGAAAGGCTAACAAAGGGGAAGGAGAAAGGTGGTCTTACGCTTATAAAGTGGAACGCTGCTGAGACCCCATCCCTCATGCTGTCAAGAATGCTGGAGACAAGTCAATTAAAAACACACTTCTGACAGTCAAGCTTAAACTTCGCATTCCTCAATATTTGACATGTAACTCAATAAGCTGGTCTTTGCCAAAAAATGCTGGATGTTTAAGCTGTAAATAAAATCAATCAGACCTGTGTTTAGAATTACTAAATGTTATGAAAAATCAAAATAAACCAGGCATCAAAAATGAATACTTTAAGTAAAATTCTTAGTCCCTCAATGCATTACTTTTTATTATGTAAAATAGAGATATCACCACCTAATCTGACTAAGCTCCTGAAAAATCCTAGTTTACTGTTTGTGAAAGATTATGTGTTGATGAATATCAGAGAAAAAATCATGTATTATGCAATAAACAAAGAGTATGCAACCACACAGCAAATTTCAACGGGGGGGTGGTGGTGGGGGGGGGAGATGAATGACTGCCTGTCAAGTAACAGCTCTCCACCCTAAAGAACAGGTATTTTGTGACCACAATGGAAGCCTGTAATATGTACTCTCTCAAGGTAGTTGTCGAGGCATCGTTAATTCTGTCACTTCCTTTGTTCTGCATTTATGGGTTTGCATCCTTAACTACAGAATTGTTCAATATATGTTTTATTTATAATCCAAATAATCCTCTCATTTAAAAAATAAAAATTAATCCTCTTTAGAAATTCTGCAATAATATAGAAGTGTTTTACCAGAAGAAACCTAGCGACTTTGGTCCACAGAACACAGGCATCTAGTACATGATCTCACTGACTAAAGGACCAGTGCTGCAGCTTTTTGCTTGGACCAGCCCTAGTGAAGCGCCCTGCTCAGTTTCCCAGTTATTTCACAGCACTTTAGGAATCTCCTGTTCCATTTCCGAAACTGGAGAAAGAAGAATTTTAAGGGATACTCAGACATCTGTCTAATATTGCAGCCTGCCTTATACTCCCTCTCTTGCCTCTCACAAATACATGATCCCGTTTCACCTGCTGTGACTCCTCATCCCAATGCTTTCCTTCTCCACTATTCAGTCGTAACCTCTCCCACAAGACTCGTCATCCAGTATCACTCTGCCCTGTCCCCACACAGCTTTGCCACTACACCTGATGGCTCCTGCCCACAGCTTCCTCAGTTTTCTCCACATCTGTATCTCGCCTGCTTCTTATATTGGTCTGCTCATGTCTGTTTCTCCTTACCTCCAGGCCCCCATCCCGTTGCCCTGCTGGTCACACAAGCCACCATCTAAGCAAAGTTCTGCTAGTTCTCTGATTTCTTACTTTTCCTTTAAAACTGTGGTCTACCCAGCTGGAGTCTCTCTTCCAAAGTCCCAGTCTTGGTGATGATGCCCTGCCACCATCCTTCCTCAAATTCCCTGATGCATACCCTTTCTCCTTTTACCACATCTTGAGTGCCTTTACTTTTCATTAAATTGCTACTAACAAACAAGGACTTGAGCTACACAACATCAGCCTGCCTTCCTTTTCCTTTAGAATTTTAATTAAAAGGAAACCTGTTTTTACAGTCATCTGTATAAAGCAAATATACTGAGGTCAGACATTTGATTTTTTGCTGATACTGAGAGTTTCATTACATCTTACGTGAGCAACTAACATTATTCATTTTCATTTTTGAGGGAAAAAAGCTGTAAAAGCTCTGTAAAACTGAAAGCACATTTAATCTCTTCTAATTAGTTAAAGGATATGCACTAAACCTTGTGAGAAGGGGGGTGAGCAGACTCTCCACAAACTCTCCTCCTCTAAAATGACTCGTTTGTGTAGCCATGTATTCTTAGCATATACTTACACTCAGAAGTTGTCAAAATGCACACCTGTCAAGTCTCACGCAGCACATGAATCATTTGAGTCCTGTCTCTCACTCCTCCATCATGGTGTTTTTACCCCCAAATTCACTGCAAATCATTGCAGACGCTTCCCAGCAAGCCTCACAGGCCTCAGAGCACAAGGCTAGTAATGCAGCCGAGCTCTAACAGCAGGCAAATTCTTCTGCAGGATATCGCAGGCAAGCACCCACCATATGAACTGACATACCATGTAACAGTACACTTTGTTTCCTCTTTAAAAGCATGGCATAACCCTGCTCATAAGCACTTCATATACAGCAGGTTTCACAGACACTATTGTTTATATTTGCATTGCAACAGATCTCAAAAGTCCCAGTCAGGACTGGAGAACTCTGGGTAGTAAACATTGCAGGAATGCACACAATTACACTCCTAATTCTGCCTTTACAGACAACATGTTTGAAATGAAAGATGTTATATGAAGTCCTGCATTAATGATGTATACCTGACATTAAATTGAAGTTCAAACATTAAAATAAAGTTCAAAATTCATAAAAGCAAGAATTACTTTGATATAACGTATGTCAAATGGAAATATTAAAAACTAGTAAGAACTTGATATCCTGAGAAGTAATTTTGCTAGGTTAAAATAATACGTTTTCCAGTCATATTTTTGATTTTCTTTAGAAGTAACCACTCATTGTCAATAGATATATTTTTAAAATAGCATTTGTGATCCAAATAAAGAAACAAGTGACTTCTGAACACTGCCTGCATTAGTTTTACACTGTCTGATATATCCTATGGGTTACTCTGAAATTAGTAAAAATAAGAAAATAGATCCTATTGCACTTCATTAATACATCACAGTAAAATTCTGCTTCTGAGTGTTAAGCCACTATAAGTGCAATGAAAAACAAAGATACACTACTGCAGTCTCTGCAACTGCTTTTTACTCAAATTTCAAGTTCCCAGGCACAAAAGAAGAAAACAAAACACCCTTCCTATGGCCAGAGAAATCTTTCCACCTCCACAGCTTAAGCTTCCACTCCACACACACCTCATACCATTTTAATGCCATCACCCTATATTATTTCTGCTGCAAGAACTGCAAACTACTCATTTGCTTGCTCCTTGTATTCAAGCTGGGCAATGCAATTGAACATGTTCTTCATTGTCTGTTTTTTTTTGCATTGACAAAATGATGAAAAGACAGGAATTCTAAAAAATGTGATGTTAAGTCATGTTTCAAGAACTCTTCTCAGTTTCACTACATTTTAGGAAATTATGACTACAACAATATTCCTTTATTAAACTAACAGCACTCCTTAAAGATCTTAAAAGATCTTAGAACTTCAGCACTCTTTCAGAGTTACCTTAAAGATAACATAATTAAAATTAAAAAAATAATTAATCATTTGAAAGTTCAGTGCCATTAGAATGTAAATTGCCTATAATAAACTTGATTTGGCCCACTTGAGAATAAAGACCATATCATAATGCTTAAGTACCTAACCGTGCACCAGATCCGGCACTCTATTTCTCAACTACAATCATCTTCACTTTCTTCCTGATTAAGTGATCACTGTAAAATAATGCTGATTAAGATATTTTTATTTTGACCGCATTTCACCTCATGGCAATTTTAATCATTCAATCTTCAGTACAGTTGAATCACTAAAATCTACTACTACTTCAAAAAAGATCAATGATCCCCATTAATATAAATAAAACTTTCAACAGAATCTTGACTTTGAATATGACAAACATATTTCCCAACACCTGTAACTACCCTACAGCATACATTTTCTGTAAGTAGTAAGTTCCCACATAAACGACATACATCTGTGCGCGTGTGTGCACACGCGTAAGAGATTCTTGCACCACAGCCCTTTTTGCTTTGATCCATAATAATTCTGCAACCCAGATCACCGATGGATCAAATTCTTTATGAAACCAAAGAGAAACTTTACATTATTTTTTATTCAGTTTCTCTGTTCAGTTTTTAGGCCCCCTTATGCTTATATTGCCTGAACATAAAAAGGTTTTTGAACCACCCTTTAAGGGCTTATTGTTTCAAATTAAGCCTTCAGAGTTCCTAATGAATCAAGTGAAGGGATTCGCCAAGCGGTACATCCAAACTGACTTTTGTGCTACTGAGCACATCATCTATTTCAGTATTTCCGTCGATGTCAAGTCAGAAATAAGAGAGACCTCAAAACCGCGAACTCTTGCATGCATGTATTTGCCGGGCTGAGCCTAAATTAAGAGTCTTTTGAATCTTATTCCCTATGGTAACACAGAGTTGTATTGCTCTAGGCCTGTTATGATAGGCCACACAGATTAAAGCATTTGTTTGTTACTACATTGATTAAAAGCAATTTTTCTACGACAATACAATAATTTTATAACAAGATACGATTATTTGGTTTTATTTATCAGCTTAAAGATAAAAAGAGGAGGCAGCAAGTGAAACTAGCATTCTTCCTGTAAACCAAGGATTAAGTGTTTCAGTTTCAAACTACAAACTAATCAAAGAGAAGAATTAGTATCAGTACAAACTGTTCTTAATCTTCAAATTCTAGACATTTTTACAAAATTTTGTATGTGTTTTTCCCCCAAATGTGGACAGGAGAGGTGGTATTGTATGCATCCGATGCACTGGAGAAGACATGTTTCGCAAGTTGTGATACTAAACGCATAAAATATTCACTGAGTTCTGAAAATTCTTTGAATGCTTTTGCCCAAGTTTTATCTCAAAAGTTTTGTTTACTAGAAACTTGAAAGGAAAAGCCATGGCAAGACATAGCACACACAAACAAGTTTGAGATAAGTAATGGGATAATAAGGAAGTTGGACACATTTTCAGAAGAGCACAGAACACAAATTCATTAATTTATACACAAACGCAGCAGTTTTCAGGGGAGAGAGTACTCATTTAGCTACCTCAATAAAGCCACCACACTTCAGAAGTAGGAACATACACAAATTTTAGTTAGTGCTTATAATTTTAAAATATTATCAATCTAGCTACTTCATATAAATATTTAAATGGAAACTGCACTCTAATAAAAATGGATTTCAGTTACAGGTAATAAAACATTTTGAAAATATAAGTCATAAGCTAAATGAATGCTAGGAATTCATGACTTTTCACTCTGGAATTAGTTTACAGAAGGTTTGTTCTACGAAAAAAGTACTTGTAGGGAGGTGAATTCACTCACTTTTCCAAACGGCACTTTGTTCCACAGATCACAAAAGAGCAAGTTAAGTAGTTCACAGTAAAATACAAGCAAACATAAACATTTCTTTTTAGTATGGATAATTTATGTTCCACATTATATGACTGAATCCATTTTGCTAATTATTTCATCATCTTTCCCTGTTCAGCAAGAGTCCCCAGTTCAAACACCTGGTCATGACACCTCTTCTTCCTCCAGACTTTAGTCTGTGTTCTTGAGTAACATATTAAATTAGTGCAAGCTTAACAACAATGTGAAAGATGGTCAAAACTTTCTGAAATCTGAATCCTACAAATTCTTAACACTTATCCATATGAAAACAGTACCAAAATGCTATTACTGAAAATTAAGATTAGTCATAATGAAGCATCAAATATGTGTTTGGAATTAGTTATATTTGAAGGTGTGGGTCATGAGTGTTCCCATCCATATAATTGCCCAACAGAGCTTGTTATTTTTAAACCATTCTTGACAAATGGGTCAAGTCCCAGGTCAAACACAGATTACTTCCATAATAACACACTCCCTAACTATTACGAAAAACATGAGAACTGTAACTTTTCCCCTCCCACACTCTGAACATTGTTTTTTTCTGATCTCAAATCCTTAGGAAAGTGTGGCAGCTCCTGCCCTTATTAACACCTATTTTTAGATTGTTACTCTATATTTACTCAAAACTTACCACAGAACATTCCTATTCGTTTTAGCTTGGCTTCACAGCATTGCTCATCAAAAAAAAACCACCAACCTTAATTTGTTGTTCTTTTTCAAATTCTCTAGTTATATCTTAGCAAATAAAACTGATTACCGAAACTAAATGTAATATTCTTAAGCCTATATTAGGTCAAACATATGGGAAAATTTAGCATTCATATGCAATACATGCAAGAATTCAAAATGCATTTCCCCCCAAGAACTCAGATTCAACTCATCCACTATTCATACCTTTTCATACCCATCTATACCTTGACAACTTTCTACTCTATACTGATACTTCATTCCACCCAAATCTTTCTCTATTTATCATAAAAATATAATATTCAACTGATTGTTTAAATATTGTCAGTTTATCTTAAAGTGCATTCAAAAAACATCTGTACAATAAGAAACACACACCTGGAAAACCTGAATTCAGTCCAGATATAGTAACTACTGTAAGCAACTTTAGCAATATTCATTCAGAGGAAACGGGCTGCTTATCTAACTGCCTAAAGGGAAAGGACTCTTTCATACAATAAGGTATTTTGAGATTACTTTCTTGCTATTTTTTCAAATAACGATGGCACATAAATTACAAATTTTACATACAGCAGCAAACGGAAGGCTGGTATTTACAATAGCCATTGTGTACATTTTTTACAGCTAATACATAAAAAGCAAACAATCCAGAAGGGCAGAATACAGTCCTTATAAAGAATTGTAACAGAGGAGGTATTCAGAAACATTTGGTTTTCATCCTTTAGATTTACAATTGCTCTCAGACAGACCTGGATTTATTTTTAAATTAATAATTTTGACTAAGCATCATCACCACCAACAAAACCTTTTACACTTAAATGTACTTGAATTACTGTCAGGAGAGCGACACAGAGATGAAGGAAGCAACACTCCCGCTATCACAGCGCATGTCTGAATCCAGGTCTCCTCATAACTTCTACCCATGACCTGAGTTGAACCAGACATGACTAAGCAGAAGATGTTTCAAAGACAATTCACTTTTTGCATGCTCCGCAAAAGTAAGTGGATGGCAGGAGAGACTTCTAAGCCCACGCAGCCTACAACAGCATCCCCTTGTTTCTTAATCCCAGCGAAACACCCTGGGAACCAGACGGAGGGGTGGGAGCAGACATCTTCCCATACAGGTGCTCTAATTGCAACAAAATCTTTAACTCAGGGACTCCAATCAACCACAAGGCACAATTAACAGGAAATCAAGCTTTATTAGTCCATTCTGCTCAAGAAACTACTTCTGGGGGTTTGTTGTTTTTCTGTTTTCTGAGTTTTTTTAATCAAGAGTCTGTGTCCAAACTCCTAGCGTAACCAGCAGATACAACTGCTTGAGGACTGATTACTCCCTCCAGCTCTTTTAGCAAACAGATTTATTTTTAAAAAATAAAAATTAAAAAAAAAAAAAAAAAGACTAGACAAATATTTTGTATAAAGTTTGGGCAACTCCAAGGGTAACAACTTATCTGATTTACTACTTCTTTTGACACACAAATATGGAAAAGATGATTAACAGGAAAGTGAGATCTCAATTTATGAAGCTGAGAAGCCTTTCTCTAGAAACCTGACATCCACAGAATATTTCTCCTAGGAAAATAATTTAACACACATTAATTCAGGAAATGACTGCAATGGGTTTTCAAGATGTCTTGGGCTCAAATCCTTAGAAGAATGCAAACACTTAACTTCTATTGAAATCAAGAGGACATCTGTGACTACATAACTCTGTCAACCCTGATGCAAACTGCCAACTTCAGACAAGACAGAATTACAGAGTTGTGAAATTTATTTGTGTACACAAGAGTTCATTACAAAAGATAGGAAAAGAAAGGACACTTCAGAGAATGAGAATTAAGTATTCATTCGTGTATTAGAAAGATGTCCAAGTCCATAAAAAGGGAGCAATGAATATACACAACCCTCAATTTCCTCACCCCTCATTTTGTTTGTATTTCATTGTAATTTTTATTTACTTACACAGAGGGCTAAACAAAACTTTAACGATAAGGAGCACCTTGATGAGACTTACCATCAGAAATGTTCAAAACATATATATTCTTGCTTTTAATTGCAATTGTTTCCTGATCTAATAAAACAGGTATTTATATACATTTAACTACAAAGGGCTCACCTTCCAATGATAATGCAATTTTAACTTTATAAATAAAATAGATCATATTTGAGAGAGTGAGTTTAGTGGTGTATGTTAACAATTACTACTTCTTCATATCCTGCTTCTATAAAGTTACTCTGAGGGCAGTTTAAAATCAAATTACTTTCCTACAGTTTCTTCGGAGTATTTCCAAGTAAATCTCTCATCATCTTTTCATCAAACATCAACTTACCCACCTAACTTACAATGAGTTGTTGGGATCTTTAATATCAAAATTCATCCAACATCAAACTTTCTCAGATTACTTACACAACCCTTCCAAAAAGTTCTTTCTACTGGAGTTAGTTACTGCATGTTCTCCTAGTCATTATGAGTTTTCCCTAGTTGGGATTTTTTTTTCCCCTGTGTTTTCTGCATAAGCCACAGTGCAGTGCCTCCCCTCTATGTACCAACCTACAAAGGACCAATATCCACTGCAGAGATAAATCTTACTGCTTGCTCCTTTATAAATTCCAAATAATGAACCACTCAGTACTACCTCAAGTGTCAAAGAATCTCTAGCTCGACACAACTGTTGATTTAAATCAACTTCTGCTGGGTGTGAGAAAGAATGGAAAGTGCATTTGTTTTAACCCAACATTAATACTTGATTTAATTTAATTCATGCTCAAAGATGGTAGCACCAATATTAATCACAGTCAAGTATACAAGCTGCACAGACAAACTTTTCAGCCATATTGTGTTAAAGTACTTCTTTACAAACCTCAGGATAAATGGATGCCTTCATCTTAAAATCCTTCTGAATCTCAAGACGAATTCAACTTGAACTCAAGAAACAGTGACTGTCAGTAACTTGGGCTGCTAGTCATCAAAAAAGACAACACTCGCTTTAGCTTTTCCTCACTGTTACCAGCTGGCAGTACAGCTTGCCTAGGCTCCATCTGTTAAGCTAAGAACCACTCACGCTGTAGTATTTTCCCCGTTTACGCTTATTTTAATACATTCTAGAACAAATGTGACTTAGTATTTGTGAAAGTTACTGGACTAATGATGAGTACTGGCTGTCTGAAATAAGGGCAGGGCAGGTTTCTCCACAATGTACTGACCAACGTGCCTTATCTGAGTAACTTTTCTACAGATAAAGGCATTTCAACTTTTTTGGCTCAATCAAATCACATATATCTCTGCTGATACTAATACAAAGATTAAATAAACAAGAAAATGCATTAGATACACTTCAATCAGCAAGACCTAATGAAATTTACTCCCAAGGGATCAAGGAAGTAGGCAAATTGATTTCTGATTCATTAGAGATTCTATTCAAGAACATACAGAGAATGAACACAGCTCCAGAAGATCCAAGATGGGCAAAAAAAGGAGTTTTCATTTTTGTAAAATCTAAATTCCACATCCACATCTACCTCCTGAAAAAAAATCTGTCCTGCAGCCTAAAAGCACAGTGGCAGAATTCAAGCTTGACATACGAGTGCCACTGCAGGAGATCAACAAGTTACTTAAATTAGCAGTCTGAATCACTAGGGGACTAAAAAATACACACTCTCCAGCTGAAAGCCAATCTATTAATTTCCAACCATGTATTGTAAAGAATAGTGGGTGGGCTGAACTTTGATTATAGTTAGCTGAAATCTCAGTAAGCAAACAGGCCGCTGCACTCAAAAGGAACTAACAGTGATAACAAAATTATGATATAGATCAGTGAAGGAGTTACAACAACCAAGCCTCATCTATCATTTCTCCATGACTGTCAAGAGACAATAGGGAATAGTCTGTGTTAACTGAGCTACCAAAAAATTTTATTTTTATATATATGGGGTGGGGGGGGGTGGGGGGGTGTACCCACACATATATGTATATTCCACTAAATGGAAATTTCCACAGGAAGGGCATGCATGTAGGTAATGCCGAGTTTCTTAGACCAACTTACTATCTCCAAACAAATCTCAATCAAAAGGACCACAAAGGGCCATGGGCACAAGAGAGTACCATAATGCCATTATGCTCAGGAGTGTCAAACAAAACTCTGCAATATATTAGAAGTGTAACAACGTTCACAGGGGGGAGCGATCAAAATAACAGTGGAGGCCCTTGTGCTACATCCAACTTTTGGAAGAAAATAGACAAATAACTCAGACTCCATCCTTTTGGCTGTAAAAGAACAACAGACATTCCCAAGTTTGAATGACTGTACAACTGGAAACAATCTTACTACATCTGAAAGAAATAATTTTAGTATCTACTCTTATCACCTTTTCTAGATTTAAAACAATGAGTCTGTAAGTCACCTGTTTTCTTGAAAGATTCTGAACTATTTTTGAAAATTTGATCCATTTAAATACCAAAGATTGCACAGATTTTAAAAAAATGTAAATATAATTGCCCAGACATCACATACAACCATTTCGTAATTACTAGCAGTAAGTTTTAATTCATTCCAAAAACTGACCAGTAAATTAGAGAATCCTAACTAGTAAATTAATCTAAACAAACTCACTGTACAAACAGAAAATCATATTCTTCTATGTGATGGCTAGAATCTATGAAGCTGTGTACATAAAGCCATTAGAGGAACAAGGACCACCTTTTCATGCATGAAGTCTCATATGTTCTACTCGAACTCAAAGAAAAAAGTACGCCATGGAAGGAACACTGTGAAAATTATCTTATGAACAATATCTTCTCAGAGACCATAAAAGGTTTTTTGGGTTTGTTTTGTTTTGTTTTTTTTTAAAGAACTAAACTGTATCTTCCATCTTCGAAACACTACGGTGGTTTGGAGCTTTAATAAAGCGTGAAAGAGATTTAAGGAAGCATTCATGACGGATTTCACCAGGATGCATCTGAGAGCATTACAGCATATAATCTGCATGATCCGTCATTTCTCCCACGACCTAAAGTCAGGTACAGAGGAGGAAAAATTACCGTGACTAACTGGGGTTATGCGGGTTTATAGTGTGATTTGTTTAGCTCTTTCCCCAATTCTTTCCTTATCAAATATAGGCAGTAGATAAAAATCTACTCTGTGTCCTGCTTCTGTGCCTCCAGGAAAAGGAAATTTTGCTTTGTTCTCCATTCCATAAGCCCTAAAATACACGTGACAGAGTAAACAAATTTTTGCCCCATGAGTAGTAATTTCTCTCACTGATCCAAGAAACAAACATTTTATACTTATTCAAAACAGCAAAGAACCCTTTATAGTTTTGCACAGGGGGAAAATAATTATTTCCTGACCAGTTTTATTTGAGAAATACTTCAAATACCATATATATGTGTGTACACACACACAAATTTCTTGTCAAGATTACAGGCCTGAATTTTACAAAAGCAGAGAGCAAGGCAGCAGCCAACATTCAGTTCGCACCCTGATATTCTCAACCCAATGCATGTAGTTCAGTGCAGCCTGTCCACAAATTTTAAACTGTCCTTTTGAGATCACATTTTGACTTATGAAAATAACACACTGGAATACATAAATGGATGAAAACATTTAAGCAAATAGATAACGGAGCAATTTTAATAGAAAAACCTGGATGTTTTGCATTTTAAAAAGACCTTACCACACCAAACAGCAAACGTATGTTGCAAGAGATATCTTACCTATTTCTGCCTCATTTGGGGGAGAGATCTTAAAATATACATATACTGTTGAGTAACAATAGAAATATATATTATTCTCCTGAAATAAAAAGTATATTCACCCAACTGAATTGTTCATTGGAACAAAATCACAAGATAAAAGCCAAAGATACCATAAATGGGAAGGAAAAACACTTTTTCCCCATTGCAAAAAGTAAGCCATCTCTGACAAGAAGCATGAGGTCTTGTTGAGTAGATTATGTAAAAAACCAGGATTTCTACTTGAAATCTTCTGATATAATACATATGCCAGTATAAACATTTCCTTTCTTTCATAAGACAAGAACATTCCTCTCCATTTTTGAAAACTAAATAGTTAAAGACACCATAAAAACAAGACAGCTGTTATTTAATCAATTATATTAGGGGACCGTTATTGACATGACTGGCCTTATTTCCTCCCAGAGGAAATAAGTAAGTCATCTAAAAGAAAATTTGATTTCTTCATTCCTTTTCTTTCTTCTTCCCTTCTAGTCAGTGGCTTCTGCTACTCTCTCCTTTTCAAAGTCACCTTTTTTTTCCATTTAAAAGTGAAAGAGTACCTGACAGGAAACATAACTATGCTAGATAGCAACCAAGGTGGCAACATCTGTGACCGCACTATTCTCCTGCCTTCCAGTCTTGCACAGGACTGCTGTTGCTATTTATATGATTGTGTGCACACATGGAGAGTAAACACAGCTTTCACATTCTGCTGTGTAAAAGCTTACAGCCACTTTCCTTACTTCTAGCTCAACTTCTTAAATAGCAGCATCTTCTTAATACAAATAATTAAAACAAAAGCAACTGCTACTTGTCACAACAACATTTGTTCTAATGATATGCATTTAAAAAACCACTAGTCTAAGATCAGTCTCAAATGAAACATGTATTAACGATTTCTAGTGGCTCTTTAAGCATATTACCAAACATTCAGGATAGACAATCCATCAATTAAGATTTTATTTATTTAAATCTTGATTTTTTTTTATATGATGTTTTAATCTGTAACTCATTGCAGGGATCACACAAGATAAACTTAGGCAAAATAATCAAGTATCAATTTAACCTTTAAAGATATAAAAGCAAATGATATATCCATTTATTTTTATTATATGTTGTCACTCTAAGAGATATAATATGTGAAGTTATGTACAAATATAAATAAAGTGCTACCAGTCCTGTTAGTACACTAGAGAAACATATAAATGCTTTTAGTATTGGCTGTAAACAAAAGTTACAAAAAGGTGAAGATGAAACACTGTATTTTCAATTACTTTTTTTAAAAATTAGTTTATCTCCTTTAATCTCAAAGAAAATTACACCTAAAATTCCCAAATTCATATGCTATAGATATTTTGCCTCAGCAAAACAATTCTCCCATAGCTCTCCCTGGCTATGACCTTGACACTAAGAAGCCCCTCTGCTACATGGTTGAAATAAAGCAAGTGCCACCTGTAAAATATTTTGCAAAAAATAGCCTTCACAGCACTAGCTCTATGAACAATTTTTTCCCCTTTCTCTCTCAAATTTTCAAACCAACCTTGACAACGGAGAGATTGCCCTTAAAAGAATACTTAGATATAATGTAAATCAGCTTTTCCCAGTCCTGCTTGTATGCAACACTATGGAGTAGCTTGAGACCAGAAAAAAGAAAGAAAAAGTCTCCACTAAGGAGTTAACTATTCTTCTATGAGAATGTGAAAAACAGCTTTGTCTGGTCTATTTAAATTCTGCTATTCTGACCTAGGGAAAAATTTAAATATAATACAAATAAAACATTTTCCTTGATCTAGAGGCAGCAAAAAGGCAATAGGCTTTTCTGCCCAGTGTCACTCTTAACTAAAGGTGGCAGAACTTCCATACAGCTTCAGAAGCAGCTCGTGCCATATCTTTTTCACTTCCTTTTATAAAATTAGTTTTCATCAAGTGAAATTTTATTTGGAAGAAATGTTGCATACTGTACAGTTCTCTAGAATAACCTTTTTTGCCCCAAAGGAAGTTGATGACAATCAACCCAGACTTCATAACTGTTGCAATAGTCATGCAAAATAATCATTTGCGAACACACAAAATATTACATGAGACAAAAATTGAAAAATAATCTTTAGCTAAGAAGTTCTTATCAGTCTAAGCTAGCTTACAACTCATACCTGCAAGAACACAACTACTTATGGCGAAGTTTTTCAGAACTCTACATATCCGAACAATCAAATGAGCACCAAATCACTGATACACATGGAGACACCATTAAGTTTGGTAAATAAACAAAATTACTAACTACTTAATAAAAATCATCAAGATCAGCTGGCTATTAGACTGTGCTATACTGATGAACCAGAACAAATGCATATACATACTTCTGCCCCATATTAGAGGATATCTGCCACAAAATTGCTATAGCAGTGTACAAACTAGAGCCCTCTATATTTGGATTTCCCACCACTGCACTACAGCATCAGACAAACCCTAGCCATGGAGGTACACTGTCATGCAAGAAAACCAAGGAACTGCTAGAAATTCAACTTGATGGTCTACATTGACCTCTCTGTATAATCCAGGCATTCAAAAGTCAGCATATAAATAAAAGAGAATTTAGCTTTCTGTACCCATGTGTCTAAACTAAGAGTCTGTCTACACTGCAGGCAATGACATAGTAATACATAAGGAAAACAGAGTACCAGAAGTGATCTAGCCATGGCAGCACAGAGCTGTTCCCCACCCTAACATTAGTAAGGATGTACTGCTAGGACAAATCTGGTAGCACAGGATCCTCTGTTTCGTATTGTAGCATAGATACGCTATTTTCTTCTGCCATGATCTCTTCTGCCTTTGTAGCTTTTTTCCCTGATTTTTAAAACTAGGCAGTTCCTCCACAAATCTCTGCACACTTCTCACTCTTACTTAATATAAGCGATTGACCACTGTGCAAACATAGCTTCATTTTGCCCCACTTCTATCCTCATATTATTTTCATTTGGCAATCATATTAGCTGGATTTGGACAAAAGAATTTAAACACTCATTTGTTAAAACAGCCTGATTGAGTTAGGAGAAATAGCTATTTACTTTTGTCAACAACAGGTCAGCCTGAGGCAAATGCAAAGTTTACCCAAACAGTTAACGTTTGCAATGTAACCTGCAAAAATACGATTTAGGGCTCCCTCTGAAAGCAGTAATTTGACCTTCTTACAGTGATCTGAAGTATATGTTTAGAACTGAGCCACATTTAAAAGGACTGGGGAAAAGCTCCTGTTATACCTCAAGACCACAGAAAACTCATTTTGAATACGGATACATCAAGGACTTAAACTACTCAAAAAGTTGCTCAAGATTGAAGTCCAAATGCTTTAACTATGTGTTTTTCGGGGTTTCTTAATTATAATGTGAATGGCCCCATGAAAGAACACTTCCAATAGGATGTTATTCCTTGGTTATTGTGAGGACTTCTCAGCTTCCTTCCTGCACTCTACAAGATTCATGATTAAAGTTGGGTGGTTGACCTGGAAAATTCTGCCTCATGTGATAAGACATTAAATTTCAAAAAAGACACAATAGCTAAGCACACAAGCCTTCTTTCAAAATAACACAAAGAACACAGAACTCTTTGAATAGGCTTTATTGCTGTATTAATAGTTGAAATGCAGAGCAGCCGAGGGAGCAAAGCTCTCTTTTCCTCATTTGAACTCACTCAACTGGCACAGGATCCCTTTCCCACTCTCCCAATCCCTTGGGTCCCTACAAATGAAGACCAAAACAGGACCCAGCTGTCTCAGCTTGTTGTTCAAGCCCATTCATTTACAGCTGGAAGGACGAATATTTCCTGGCAAAACTTTCCTCTGGGATATTTACTCATGTGAACAAAACACACAGACTGATCAGGTACATTCAGCCACAACAGAGTATTGGGCTTGTTAAATATACTACCTAAACTCTGAAGAAAGTGCTTGGGTAGATACAGCTTTAATTAAGCACTAGCAAATGAACTAACATAAAAGACATTAACAGAAAAGAAATCATAAAGATGTAGTTGTCCTGACCACCAATTAGGATGAGAGGATCTTTCTGCCAGTCAAAGGCCTGCAAGTCAGATTCTATAATCAACATATTGATTATAGATATTCCACTTGACTATGCTAAGGCTTGTGATTGCATGCGCAAGATCAACAGCTATTACAGAACATACACACACAAAGCAGTTGTGTTAAATTTGGGGATTTCAGTGAGAAATATTTCTTTGAACTTCAAAAATGTTGCCACTTCTATGTTTGCTAGCCTTTTGTCACAGAATTTAAAAACATCTACAATGGTCCAGAGCCACACATGCTCCAGAGTAAAGCTGTCAGAATGTCATCTCTGTTTGTCTGTGAATATACAAGAGAATATTATCCAAAACCACAAGCTAAGCAATAGCAACATTTGAAAAAAATATTTCCAACTACAGAGTAACTCCAGTTATTTGAGCCAAAATGAAGGGGGAAAATTCAGTCCTTACTGCTTTACGCCTATCTACAGACTGCTCTGAGTACTCGGAAACAGAGTCGGAGGCTCCTACAAACATTCTTCAATTTAGTTTTATTTTATTCATGAAAAAAATTCCTGAAGGAGAGAACAGACGGATACACAATTTCTTTTCCCTCTCTTCCTTCCATCAGCAGGTCAGATAAGTCTTCTAACTTACTAGTCTTTTACCTCCGGATTTTGAGCACTTTGGGGCCTGCAAAAATTCACAAGTAACTGAAACAAACACACGGATATCACAAACTTAAACGTTCTGTACAGAAGTCCACATTTCCAGTGGAAATTTTTTTTAAATCAGAAAGGTAGAAAGCTAGTGTTAGGGGATTCCAAATACTGTTTATATTACTCCTACAACTGAAACTTTTTCAAAACTCTGATCAGACACTCAATTTACTGTCATTACTTCAATATTTATGATATTAAAGCCCCTGTTAAAAGACATGGCTTTGCAAAAGACTACAGCTTTCCGCTGCACTCATTCAAATTTTAACCTCGTAATATGCTTTGTTAATGCATATTGATAACAATCGTAGCATAGCAGAAAACAATGCCAATTCTGAGAACAGCATAGTAAATATTTAGTAGAAAGTCTTCAGGGGTCAGAACCGATTCTCCTACGGAAGTTCGTAACAGACATCCACCAACTATCTTTCTGAAGTGCTCAGAATCATAAGAAAACCACCTCCTCCCCCTCCGCCCAAAAAAGAAAACACCCAAAAAAGCCAAACAGGTCAGGAAATCCAAATAATGACAGCAGTAAAAAACTTTCAGCCACAATTTTGTTTAAACTGTCTACAGCCTATTTATAATAATTGATACCAGACAAATCCTATAATTATGCTGTAACACACTACTACATACAACATTTTGTCCTAAAAATGAAAACAAACCAAGAACATTTGAAATGGGTATGTTCAGAAATATGTCCATTCCAGATGCACACTGACATTATAGCTCAATTATAGTTTAAAACATCATCTGTATTAACCAAAATGTCCCATGCTTTCTTTGTCTGTAGTATCCATTTTCCTTTATACTATCCTCTTTGAATACTGATTAGCTTCGTTAGCTTTTATGCTAATGAAGATATGTGAACAAATAAAAGCTGCACAACACAAGGAATCAAGCTCAGAAGATTCAGTTTTGCATTGATCTGCCAGTATTACTTTGCCAGCTCTAGTAAAGAGTAGTTACCTCTGCCAAAGAGTTGTTCCACACTTTCTCAGAAGATCACCAATACAGAACCCCATAACTCACAATTTGCACCGATTCCCATGCTGAAATCTCTCCTACTGCAATCTACTCTGTAATACAACTCTCCAATGTTCCTGGTATGATGCCTAAATGAGCTTCAAGGGATATGAGTTGTGCACAGTTGCCATATTATTTGCTTGCTTTACAAATATGATTTTTTAATAAACTGAGAAAAAATATGATTATTAATAAAGGAAAAGAAATCAGAACTGATTAAGCGCATTACATTTGGTACCTCATTTACATTACACTTAGTACCTCAACAACATACCCCTTTAAAAGGCCTCAGAATAATGTAATATTTGAAATAATAATTTATGTATGTATACACCCAGTAAGGAGCAAAAATGATTCATTAGCTCTGCAGCAGACAGAAAAAAAATCAAATTAGTTACACTGCTCTGAGTAAATAACAGCTGCAGTCTTTTAAGAAATGGTCAGCTGGTGTTAAAATTAGAGATGAACGCTGCTTCTGCAGACCATAAAGGGCATTACTCTTCAAAGGCTCCACACACGAGCCATTTGATCAACAGTGAAACAGATTTCAAGAAAGCAAAGCAGCTTTCATTTCAGTGGCAGCTCCTGTAAGACTCGACACATTCTTCTTGTTTACTGTTGAACAGCTCTTTTTAACCATCTCCCAGCTTTCATTTTTATCTGTAAAGTTGAAAAGGGTATGACGACAACTTGTTTACTACAACTGCAGAAGTGTTACTGCCCAGTTATATATCTAACAACGTAATTTCCCGTAAAATGTGTTAAATTACTCCAACCATGTTGTTATATCTTTAAAACATTTTAACAAGCCTTTAACAAATAGTTTCGTGAATGGCAGGACTTTCTTCTGCTGTCAATGAGGACCTTAATCTGTAGTCCACATATTACAGTTTCTTCTACGTTAACATACTGAACATGCCCACAACTGGATCCTCAGTTCTTTGACAAGGGCAGCAAAAGCTCATGAAAATCGTTCGCATTAGAAATTCAACTAACATCCATACTGTGTATTCTAGATAAGAAAGACATGAAGTTTAGCAACTAGGTCATACTCCATCATCAACACATCTGTTTTTAAGTCAGACAATAGTATGTATCCATGTTCCAACCATCTATCTGATCATGAAATCCAGTTATAACTGAATGGGCTATACAAGTTCATCTAGCGCTTGGCCCTTAAGATTTTATAGCTATAGCAGAAGTCTTAAGATTTCACTTGTTTAAAAATCTTTTATGTTTATAGTCATACATAAGGGAAGGCCTTTCAGTAAAATTTGGGATAGCCATAGAAAGTCATGTTTTAACTGAAAAGTCTGCTCTCTTGCAATTACTATTTTACATAACTAAATAACCCCAATATCTGGAGACAGCTGAATTTCTCTTAAGTTAGATCACACACAAATTAAGTAACACTAATACAGCACAGAACAAAACAGTCTTAATGTCAAATAAAGGGCCAAGGCACAAGAATGACGAGTTTCACTCGTTTCCTTCCCAAAATGCAGCACCTTTCCCACAAAGCAGAGGAACAAGAAAAAAAACTTATAAAAAAATGGCACAAGGCTATTAAACACAAAGGAACCATTCCCTGCCTCAGTTAAGTGCCTGAGCGGCAGTGCTATGCAAGAACAACCAGGAGAGGATCTTTTGATTATCCCTCACCACTCTTCCCAAGGCTGTTCTCCTGACCTCCAAAATTCGTACCTCAGCAATGCCAATGGGACAAACTACCTCCCACGAGAGCCAGCAGCACAGCTCATACTACCTTTACCTTTCTTGTAGCTATCATAGTACTTTAATAGGAACCCACATATAATCCACAGTTGCACTGGAGGAATCAAGGACTGAAACGGCACAACGTGATATTTTCAGTAGTTCTGGGTAACCACCACGTTACTATCCAGTGCAACAGCTTAGAGCTTCTTCTAGGAAGCAAAAAACTGCACAACTTCCAACCACCTTCAACTTGTATTTTAAACTCTGATTCAACTGATGATTGAAAGAAATCCTTCCTCCCCCTGCAAATATCAAACACAACTCATCTGCGACTGGAACATTTATATGGAGAGCTGACATGTTTTATTAGAGTAAAATCAAGTATAAAGTTTGTGTGATAACACATTTATTTGCAGACTAGACTGATACGAGCAAACAAAAACAAATAAAAGGCTATTCCTAGAGGAAAGAGGTCTCATTACCTTTGCCAACAAAGAGCTAGTGGAGGGGAAATGGAATCGTTCCAAAGTGAAGAACAAAAAGGAAAACTTACTTCAATATCTCCCTACACAAGGGCTTGGAAATGAATTATTTTTATAATAAGAAAAATGTTCAAATGTACGGAACAGTTGCAAGCCTTAAAATACTGTTATCTCAGACAAACTTAAATATGAAACAAGATAACATTATGTAGATTTGTCAACAGTTCACAAATACTACTCTTTTTACCTTCAAAGTAGTTAATATCTATTATAACTTAGTGTAGAAAACTGCCATACAAAACCCTATACTTTAAAATTTTTTAAATGGTCAAAACTTCAGTTAAGAATATTCTAAAATAACAGATTATAATATATTCTGAATGGTACACATATTTCTATCAATACATTATTTTATTTCAGGCAGTGACACTTTTTTTAAATGAAAAATTTCCAGTAGTTCTCAGTAACAAAAAATTATGTGTACATTACACATGTTTCCCCCCTAATGTCCCCCCCTTCCCTGTGATAGCTTTTTCATCTTACTTGGTGTGCACAGAGTCTGGAACATTAAAATACAAGTTCTGTTTTATATTGGTATTAAAATAATTCAATATAATTTCTGTCAAGCATGTGCATCTGTGTAAGAGCTTCTTTAATACTTACCTGTATACTGTTTTTCTACTAAATACTATGGCAACTTTATTTATTCGTTTTAAAATTCAGGCATTAAAATATGTATGTATTACAATATCAATGATGTATACCAAAAAGGAATTGACTTCACAATTAAAATGTCTGATCTACTATTTTTATGCATATGCAGAAAGGTAGACAACAAAAAACCCTAAGCACCCGGAACATCACAGGTTCATGTGTTCATTACCATCTGATAATGTCATTTTTTCCATAAAATATTATTCTGAGTTTAGTAACAGCCTGATTTTGAAAGCCTTCTGAAGTCAGAGTCTTTCCACATTTTCCAGTGGCCTTTACACCAGACATCAAAATAATAATAATAATAATAATAATAATAATAATAATAATAATAATAATAATAATAATAATAATAATAAATTTAAAAAACCTTAACATGCACAACATACTCAACAGCTAATCCGGTATTAAATCACAGAGACAATTATTTGATTCCTCCACATACTGAGCAGAGAACAATCTTAATCCTCCCTGGGAACTAAGAGTTTAAAACATTTCTGGAGGGTATCAGAAATTTATGGAACTGTGCCTTAAAATTCTAGCCAAGATCAAGTACCAAAGCATGCAGATTTTTTTTTTTAAATATACAAATATATATATATATGTATCTGTGTGTATGTTTGTGTCTATAGACACACCTACACACACATACATAAATGTATGACTATAGCATACATATAATTACATAGAATTATATGAATAATTGAATAAAATGAATTAAAATCAAATACAACCTACAGATTCTGCAGGTCCTAGTCATATGATTTCATTAAGAGCTGCGTGTTGCATAATCAGGTACAACTTTACGGCACAAGTTCTGGCTCTATATACAGATTTTCACCAGTTAGAAAGAATGTTTGCAGTATGAACATGTCCTTCACTTAATTGGTGAATCTGATTTTTTGTATTTAGTTTCCCAGGAATTTAATTTAAAAAAAAAAAAAAAAAAAAAAAGAAGAAAAAAAAGTATTAAAACATTACCACCACTAAATAGTGTCTAATATTGGGAACGTGCTTGGTTCAAAGTAATCTTACATACCCTACTCCTTACCATAATACAAATAGAAAATATTTACTCCTGGAAATTAAGATCCTGAAGCCTTAGTTGATGCTGGTAGATCAGCTGAAGCTATACTTTCAACAGAGTGAAATCCATTCACCTGAAGAAAGCAAGTGGCTTTCTCATTAAGAAGTAGAAATATACTAATTTCCTTACCAACCATATATAGCTTACTATGTATACTGTATAGCAGAGATTTACTAATTACTTGTGTCGCTGCATTCTACACCACCAACAGGCTTACCCTCAATGCTAAGCCAAGAAGGAAAATTATCTACTTTCTTCAAAAACACTTATTCATGCTGAATGCCTTAAAGCAAACTATCTCCAAAAAATTACTTAACATATTTGGTCACCTACTTTTTTAAGCTAATCACAAGAGAAAAATAAGCTTCTTTGAACAGAATGTTAGGCTACACGTAGTATTTACAGCAGCCAGGAATTAACTTTTATTGACAATCTTACACTTCTATAAATTGCTACTGTGCAAATGTTGCTGTCAGGAAAACTGCTCACACTGCTATAGTTTCACATTTTCCATGGGTATGCACTATAAAGAAGTACTTTTAAACTAGCATTATTTTCAAACTGAGGTGCTTGTACTACTTTAACTTGATCAGGGGTGTTAAGGTTCTATAATGCATGCATGAATAATCAAAGCCAAAGGCAATTTCTCAAACCTAGTTTGAAAAAGAAATTTTCTTTTATCTTTCACTATTGCACAAATGCAACACTCCCTTTGAATTTAGGATAAAACTTAGCTTAAAAACAAAAATGAAATGCTTCTCTAAAGCTAGAGAGGTATTGTAAGTCTTCAGCCCACTTAAGGCAGTATATAAAGATCACACGATGAACTGAAAATATAAAGGTGCATTTAACAGCTTTATTAACATATGAAGTCAACATGCCCTCAGTCTCTTGATCCAAAATATTTTGCTGTACTAAACACTCTCAAAACATTTTATCCTAAAAAGTGCTGCATAAAGTTTCTCTTGATTTTAGGTATCTCCTGTTTATGCTTTTTTCCCCTCTCAACTCAACTGTTACTTGAGTACAGACAGGAATAAATATTTATTTTCAGATTGTTTGGATGTAATCTTCAAAACACTCACTCACTCACTTAGTATATTGGAACAGATTAGTAAATCTGTTTTAGGAATTTATCACAAGTCTCATCCCATGTATAGTCAAGAACTCTTTGTTGTTTGTTCTGCCTGTTCTCCACGCCCACATCTACGGTTTATGAACATCTTCCACAACATTGCTACAGATACTCACTCTGTCTTTCCAAGGTACGATTTCTCTTCCCTCCACCAGAGTTTTCATCACTTTTACTTCTTCCATCCACTTTCACTCAACCTGCAATTCCTATGAGGAAAAAGGTGTTTCCTCTTTGACTACACATTAAGTGTTTTGACATAATCCAATTTTAGTTATATCTTTATTTCTGATATAAATGCAAGGAAAAGAAGTGCAACACTTCACATTTTCTCATCCTGCTATGGGTTCTTAAAGCTGTAAAATTTTGGAGTGGGTCACAGCAATGAAAAGGCATGGGAAATACAGTGTAGATAACAATTCTAGCTGCCCCAGGAGGCCATTTCAAGAGGACGGTATGGATTAGAAGGAAGTGTTCTTATATAACTTTTTCCTCACTACTTACTTAAATAACCTTGAAGGAGATGGGAAAGAAAGAGATTGGGAGGAGAGAAAGGTACTGTTCTGGAGTTTGGGTATTGCCCCCCAATACTTGTACAGTATTATTGCTTCTATATTTATGTACTGTGCATTAATAACTCCTTAGAGGAAAAAACAAAATAAAACAATAAATTGCTTCAGTTTAAGCACTGGGCCAGATGTCCAGCTGACATAAACGTATGCTAAGGTTTCATCCATTTCCAGGTCTCACACAGCTCATGCTCAGTGATCTCCCTTAAAGGTCACTGTCCTGGTTTCGGCTGGGATAGAGTTAATTTTCTTCTTAGTAGCTGGTATAGTGCTGTGTTTTGGATTTAGGATGAGAATAGTGTTGATAACACACTGATGTTTTAGTTGTTGCTGAGCAGTGCTTACACTAAGTCAAGGACTTTTCAGCTTCTCATGCTGCCCTGCCAGCGAGCAGGCTCGGGGTGCACAAGATGCTGCTAGGGGACATAGTCAGGACAGCTGAGCCCAACTGGCCAAAGGGATATTCCATACCATATGACATCATGCTGAACAAAAAAAACGGGGGAGTTGGCTGAGGGGGCGCAGCCACTGCTCAGGAACTGGCTGGGCATCAGTCAGCGAGTGGCAAGCAATTACATTGTGCATCACTTGTTTTGCATATTCTTTTATCATTATTATTATTTTCCCTTTCTTTTCTGTCCTGTTAAATTGCCTTTATCTCAACCCATGAGTTCTACCTTTTTTTCTGGTTCTCCCCCATCCCACTCGGAGGGAGTGAGCGAACGACTGTGTGGTGTTTAGCTGCGTGCTGGGTTAAACCACAACAGTCGCTATGGTCAGGGTGGAGTTTTTTTGCTGGGTTATGTTTAAGTCCTCATACGACCACACAGTATATTTTATGATTAAATTAGGATAGTCTTAAAACTTCTCTGATATACTTACACAAAGAGGAGCTAACTCTGCAAAGCTTTAAGCTATGCTGGATGACAGGAATTCATTTAGCTATTTTGTCACTTAGAACTGCATATAATCAAACATCAATTTCTGCATTTACCCACCCAACCTTTAGATTTTGCACAGATGACAGCATAAAAACATAGCTCAAGTAAGATGTTATGAAAACATCCCTACACTTTGCTGTGAAGCAAGTTCAAAGAAGAAATTTTCTCAAAAAACAAATCTAGACTACTCTTCTAGATAAATTTCATGGGCACTCTCTGATGACCCAAGCAGGCTAGCAGAGCCACCCACATTCCCACCTCTGGCCCAGACTTCTGAACCAGATCATCAGTCATCATAAATCCATTCGCAAACAGCATGCTTCTTCCTCAAATTTATTACTGATGACAACAAAAAATTATTACATCACAGAATGTTCTTGATGCTTCAAGCAGGGAAGGAAGTGAACTGAATTAGGTCCAGATTCTGCAAAGTCATTTTCAATCATCTTTCAACTACTTTTTTTAAATCCTACTGCTACTCGTTCCAAAAGACCACTTTCCACAAGTTATTCCAGACAATCTTCAGATATTATCAACTTTAGTTAATGTCCATTATTTCTGGGCTTTAAGCTTCATTTTAAGATCCGAAGAGAAATGTATTTAAGATACATATGCTTAGCTCAGCAGAGGAAGTGCACACTAATATTGTTAGTATCAGTTTGAATAAACAGATAATTTGTCATTCATGCTGGTACAGCACTTCCACCACATAAGTTTCTGAGGTCAACAGTTCTACCGATAATATTTCTGTTGGATCTACTGAACACTCTCTGTACTAGTCTCTAATAGAGAGAGAAAGAATTACTGGAACAGAATTTAAATAAAAAAGAAACAGAAATTCCTATTAAATCAACATTCCGCGAACTACTGTGCTTAGTATTGCTACCCCAATTTGTCTCTACCATTACTGCCTCCTTCCCTTCTTTTTTCAAGTCTCCATATAACTTCCCAGAGGGCACATGTCCTTAGGGGGCTTTGGAGGTATATTCTAACAACCCAAACTGAGGAACACTGCTATAGCTATCCACATCTTGCTCAACAGCTAGGGATCAATATCTACTCCTGCACTAGTTCAGGACATATGACAGTGACACAGAAGCATGGGTTCCTGGCCAGGCTCAGCAACCCTAGCACCATACAGCTCCAAGGCTGTACACATCCAGTGAGTACTCAGCCACAAGCAATACCAGATGGTTGTTGCCCAGAGCGCAAGAGTTAGGGACTACAAACTTCAAGGATATCGGTACTTTGGGGGCGTGCATTTCAGCACTTCCTGCCCCTTCTTCCCCACCCTGGTTGGTTTTCAAGCCATCTTCCCTTCTTGCCAGTAAGGCATGCCTCAGTTTGGAAACACTAGCAGCCTGCCTTCTTTAGCATTCTGGTCACCACAGTAATCCCCTTTCATAAGAGCTGTCAAGCCAGTGTAACACCACACACACTCTCTACAAGGCCAGGAGATACGTTCTTAAAACATTTTATCCTTCCTTTGCCCTTTTATCTTAGGGATACATTTATTTCCCAAATTTATAAATGAAAAAAGGCCTACGGTAACAGCACATGCAAGGAAGAAAGCAATTCCATTCTGATGAATTGTGTCTTTCCCTAGTTTTACTTAGCACGGTAATAAATTCCTTTAAATTACTTTAAAATGGAAAGGATAAAAAATCTGCAGCTGTATCTAAAAGCTCATCTTCCCATTCCTTCAGAAAATTTTTAAAAAGAGACTGACAACGCTATTACTGTGCCTCAAAAGTCACAGAAGAGCAGGTCCCAACCAAAAATTAAAATAATGAGAAACTTGCATACTGCTATATCCTGAAAGTAAGGGCTTCAAGACAAGATATAAACTGTTCTTGATAAAGAATGAGAGTGCAGACCTGTTTAAATCAATTTAAATGTGTTGTGTTCTCAGAAAGGAAGGTGTCACTCTCCTGCCATATCCTTTCTTTCTACAAGCACTAGGGCTTGTGTAGCTGAATCAGCTCACTGCTCCAGCTCAAGGAACAATGAGCAAGAAGTCCTACATGCCTCCATGCACCTCTTACCTTTCAAAACCTCCAAATGTAGCATGCACACACTGCATTTATTTTTTTCTTGGGGTGTGTTTGCATTTGACACTATTGGCTTTCGTTTTGTTTAAAGTGACCCACATTGCCAAGTTTTCATCCACAAATTCTCATCAGAAATACTTCTATTTACTTTTCGATCTTTTGTAAAAAAGATTCCCCATCTCAAAAACTGTTAGCCATTCTGTGTGTACATTGCAAAAAGCACCACCTTTTTAAAGTCAAGTACAACGCAGTCCTAAATCAAAGATAGTATTCTGCAAATACAAAATTATTACCAAAAGTAAGTAGAGAACAAAACTGGTTTCAGCCACAGGATTTCCTGTGGTTGTATCATTACTCTTCAGTCACATAATCAATTAAATGTGACTTCCTATGACAAAGTGGGAGGAAACCAAGAGGAACTTACTCATCTGTCAACCAGTATTACATGAAAAAAGTACAGCAAGTCTCAGTGATATCATAGACCACAAATAATCTACGAGTTTCTACAAAGAATGCTTAGATTTAGTGAAAGCAGAAAACCAAAGAGATTAGAAGAACAATTGCAGATGAGCAATGACTATGCATTAACACAGCAGTTGTGATTTATTTCTACCAAAACTAACTTTTGCAAGCCATGAGTTTCTACCAAAACTAACTTTTGCAAGTAACATAAGGCATCTTTCAGTTTAGGTGATTTGATAAATATACTTAAAATAAACAGAAATTACATAATCTGTACACTTGTAACCTGAAGATCTGATTTGATCTATACAAATAGTAAAATAATACTAACTAGTATCAAATTAGCAGCGTGCATAAATTAGCCATAAAAATATGCACTTTATGGATTCACTGAATAATCATGAAATCCCAGATTTCAAACTGAAGAAAAATCAAGACACATACATTGCAGGTATCTTTGCCCTGTTCTCAATTATTACATACGGTATAATGCAAATATATGAAGTGGGAGGGAGAAGAGGAGGAAACAAAGGGTATGGAAATGCTTTCCAGTAAGCATGTATATTAGTATACAAACTGCATAGGGCTGCAAATAGGTATCTAAAAAGACCAAAAGTTGAAGACACTGCAAGTAGCTACAAATATCTTAAACATGGCATAAAAGTGGCATTTACACAGATACACAACTGTTGCACTGCTTAGGCATGATTTTAACAAAAATCAATAAACAAGCACCTACTAGAAATGTCCTTGCATTGGCTCCTTCCATCTTCTCCATAAAACACACACTACTAGTCACCCAAATAAACATCAGCACCATAATTGTTGTAACAATATTCCTACTCTTGGACACACAGCACTTACTGTCTTTCAGAAACAAGTACCTTGAAATAAACAGCAAACAAGCCATACAAATGTCAAGCTATTTTGCATACAGTAAATGAAGAGTTAAAGAGAATTATGCATCTGCAAACCATGGAGTATAATCAGCCTATACAGTCCCATTCAATTTCACAGCTCATTACCTGGAATAGACAGTTAAAACCTGTACCAGATGGATTTTGTACAAGACAGCACTTCAAACTGTATTTAAAAATCCCCACTCAATTTCAACATGACATATGTGGTGTCTATGTATTGTCTTTTTTTTCTTAGCATGGAGACTATCTTTAGATTCATTTACTTTTTGCTGTATTAGTTTTCACACAGAGAAAACTTACTAGTACAGATACGTGTGGTTTTCAGATGACACATACTGACTACAGAAAAACGGTTAAGGGAAGATAACCATGATTTCTGGACAGGGATTTATTTATGTTAACTATGTAATGACAATACTTAAACATAACCTGCAGCATCACCCTTAACAACCATTCTTTTGAAAGAACATAAAACTTCTAATGCAAGGTATTTTGTCTAAACCAAGGCTAGATTACGTTGATCTAGTATGATGTCACAGTGCTCTGATCCACTAAAATTCTTTAACAGACTCCAAAAGAAGCCCTTATCCAGTTTTCCTTTGGCAAAAACCTTGATGGATACAATAAGGAACTTCATAAAACAAAAGGCAGAATGAAACTGCTGAAAATCCCTCACTGGCAACGGAATGTGCTGGATGATCTAATCCTAACAGGGTTTTGCCATTTCTAATTTCTGCAATTCAAGGAAAATGAAAAGGCTTTGTCAGGGATGAGCAAAATCACCATAGTGACCAAGAGGAAGCAAGAATTAAATATTAACTACCTACTGGTAAAGATTCTTTTATACACTTTAAGTAAAGAATGCATGCAAGACTTTGTGTCCTTTACTGGAATATAACTACCCTGCCAAACTCAAGTCCCTGAGAGGAATCCATATACTTATCCAAACTATTAAGTTCTCTTATCAACTTAGCATTCGATGGGATGTCATCTAGCTACCATGAAAAATCAGTTTTGTAAACTGAATTCTGCCAACTGGAGTACATACAGCCTTATCCAAAGTGAAATCAGTATGTAAAGAAAGACATGTCAGTGCCTTGGATCGACTTCCCTTTCTGCCCCCCTCCAAAATGTCTTCTTCCTGAGTTCTCTACTATAGTCATTTTCCTATTTATCTCAAACCTCAAATTTATCGTTTGCATTGTCTTTTTGGATCATCAAAAAGAGAAAGCATCTGGAAATTACTTATTTTTAATATACTTTCTGGATAATATCTAATAACTTAGTTATAATTACAATTGCACAGCTTATCTTAGCCCGAAGTCAAACAGCGGTATGAGCTTTGACCCAGATTCAGGAAAGCATGTGGTTAAGTACATCCTTACACAAAGCATTTCATGATGTGAAAAAAGGCAGCCACTGGTTAAGGCTCATTTACACCTTTCTTGAACAAATTTCTTTTCATTTATAACTCAGGACCTTTTCTTCCTCTTCTCGCTGACCACAAATCTAACCAATCCGGAAGAAAGTGATCTCTTCATTTTCTGTATTAACAGGATACAACAATATCTAAAGATGGCTTTGTGCCAGAAACTACATTGACAGCTGTTTCAGACCACGGCATAGCTAGCACATTTTCAATGCCTAGTGTTGACAGGGATTACTTAAAAACAACTGTACTAGAAGAAATTGTTCTGCAGGCTATTCCTCAGCAGGGTTTTCATGAACACAGTAGTTGTCAGAGCAAGTGCTAATTTGTATTTCAAAACAATGATTCCAGTAAATACAGCAAATTCTTTTTTATAATTCACAATTTCAGAATATTATTTATCTACTATTATTTATCTACTAAGACCAATAGTAGAAAGGTAATTCCAGCTTTCTGAGCACATGAATTTCACATCCATGGTAAAGTGAAGATTGATCACTAACTAGCGTACAAGACCACAAGCTTTTCACATCTATTTTTAGTAATTCCTCATTTAAAATAGATAAATTTTAAAAGTCAATTACTGAGCAGAGAAAGGGTTTTGTGGTTGTTGTTTTTTTATATTCTATGTACTTTGCTCCTAATCAAAAAAGATTGACTTCTACCACAGCCACTGCGAGCTAATTTTGCCTAATTTGTGGGCAAACCAGTAACCGAGTTCACATGCCAAAAATTGTCCCTAAAGGGATTTAAATACAAAACACACTTCACAGAAAAACAGGAAATGGTCTAGTAGTTACTTAACACCTGTCAGAGATATTCTTTGGTCTCAAATTGGTCAAATGAAAAGCTCCCTTATAGGTCTGAAAAATAGAAAGCTAATGAAAAATCCACAAATACAGTGCTAAATTTTAAGTTACTCCTGTACCATTAATACCCAGATGTAATTTTTTTTTCTTATCTAGTTACAGAGTCAGGAAAAAAGTCTGAGAAACATGGAAATGGTCTTAAAATTAGTATAGTTGCTTAACATTTCATCAGCTGTTGCTGTTTACCAGCAGGATATCGCGTAATGCAAAAGGGACATACCAGAGAATGAAAATGGCTCTGTATTTAATGACTGCTCAGATTCACAATAATCAGGTGCTGCTTGCGCTACACAGTTTCTCAAGACTATCAGTTATATTGCTTGACACATGACCAATGTGTAGCAAACGAGCCCTACCAACACCGACTCCACCATCAGCAGGAATCAGACAGGTGCATTTGAGAGCATAACTGGATATAAGAAGCCGATTCAAGTGTCGGTAGCTGGGGAAGCCTCATTCCCGGGACTGCTCTGTGGCTGCAGAAATGGAGACAACAGTGGTGGCAGCTCCTGACGCTCTGTGTTTGAACATGCAGGTGGACGATAGGCAATGTTTGGTGATTACCACCACTGGTTAAATTGCACCCGAAGAATGGTTGCTTACCTCCTCCGAGAAAAGGACAGAAAATGGACGGAAACGCACAACGGTCCAGACCCAACATAAAAACTTTGCACCATACGGATTTCAGTTCAGTGTGGGAAAGTGAAGCCCCTCACAGTCCTATAAGTTAACTTTCAAACTCTCTTGCTTCACAAGGTTGAAAGCAACACTGATAAACTTTAATCTTAATATATAATGACCTAAAGCCTGCAGATCCGACGTCGATTCCACAACAGGCAAGTAATTTTCAACTAGAATTGGAAAGCATCATATGGAAAAAAAAAAAAGAAACAAAAAGAATCTTTCATTTGTTTGAATTAAGAAGATAAATTTTTGTTATAATTCTACATCCAATTACAATTCTACAGTTTTGTTGCACGGTGGGATAGAAAACACGGCTGTGCAGCAACGCGGATAATTTAACATCATCCAATTTCAGCGCTAGTCGTCTTGACCTATACTCTTTTACCTGCCTAATTACAAATTTATGAAGGGATCACTAATCCAATGTAGCAAAAACAACTTCAACCCTGATTCTTGGCTACTTCTTTCCATTTCCACCTGTTAAGGTGCACTGGGTGCCCGTGGGGAAGTGTTGGGAGCGGGGGGCTGCGGGGCGGCCCCTGTGAGGAGAGGCCGGGGTGGCCCCGCGCCGGTCAGAGCCGGTTCTGGCCGGTCCCGCAGCAGCCCCGCCACAGGGCCCACCCAGCCCCTCAGCCAGGGTGGTGGCACCCCGGGGAAAACATGCTTCAGGAAGGGTGAAACACCACAAAGACAGAGAGGTGTGAGGAAAAAAGTGAGAGGAACGGTCCTGCAGAAAACGATGGGAGAAGGAGGAGGGGAGGAGGTGCTGCAGGCGTCGGAGCAGGGATTGCCCTGCAGACCCCGGTGGGTCCTTTCTAATCTATACAATAAATATAAGAAAACTGCTAAAATGGCTTTCCTATACTGCAAGGTAAAATATGCATCTATCACAACACGCAAAAACTATTTCTTAAGTCTAAAAGAAAGCCCAGCCATCTGATGTCTTTATTGGCCGGACTAGTGTTAGCTTTGATTTAGCAAATAAGGTCAGTGGGAAAGCACTTCAGTTTCCTTTACATTAGGCTCTTCAAATATAAAAATAACATGAAAACACCGTTTTCACTCTTTGGTCACTCATTTGATAGAACCTATCGATGCTGTGGGCCAGGCTTCCAAAACCAAAGACATCCATTAAGGTACTTAAAATGAACCCAAGTAAACCAAACCTCAAACATTTAATTACTTCCTACCTGGACCCCCACAATCAAAATCCACTTAGCTGCAATCCATTTATGGGAAGCTATATGCCTGTAGCATCCCATTCGAAATGCAAGAACAAATTCAGAAACAAAATTAAGCATGGTCATGCCTTCCTGAAAAGGAAAGCGCTCGGAGAAACATGGAGCATTTCGAGTTACGTTTCACCACTACAGAACAGCTTTTCTGAATTATATATAAATATAAATAATTATATATAAATATAAAAATAATACATATTTTTAATCTTTAACATCCTCCTTCAGCTTTTACCCCCAATTTAATTTCCAAAACTAAAATGAACCAGATTTTAATTCACAAAAATTCTTTACAATATTTTTTATTTTAAGCCTTCAGAAATACTAAACCAAAAAAACACACAAGAAAACCCAGCTGACAGTCTGCCTTGCAAAATAAAAAAGTTACACACCAAAATACTTAGACATTCATATAGCTCTAATTTTCTTTATATATTGCAGACTTTCTGTGTATGAAAACACGTATTTTGGTTTATTTCTATTTTTTTAAAATGTGTATAAATATATATTTTAAAAGTCTGTAATTCCTATTTTACCTGAATGGACAGCAGATCAGCAGCAGTTATTAAATAAACTCACACTTACTTTTTCACATTTTAACATTGGACCGTGCTTTGTTCTCACACAACTACCCATATATCTGTAAATGCCCACAAGATTTCTAAATAAAAAGTATTAGAAAATCAGTATGTACAACTGTTTCATTAAAAAGTGGCTACACGTAACAGAAAAGCCATTTATCTTTTGTTAGAGCAGCTAGAAAACAGAAATTTATCTCAAAAGCAATTAAAAACATTATTGAATTTACAAGCTTTGCATGATACCGCAGTCATATCTGAGCACACAGAGTGACTTTTTGTAAATATTATGAATTGGGCAATGACACAGTCTTTGCCTAAACTCAGAAGTTTTGTACAAGTCTATTAAAGTAACTGACTTTTGCATGTAGACATGGGAGCTGGAGTAAATTGCATCAAAAAACCACACACCTTCTCTTCTGTATCACATGCCAATTGAGCTGTTTCCATTATTTTACAAAAATTTCATTTGAGTTTGAAATAAACAAATTTCATAGGTGCTCCTTAAAACAACATTTTGCTTATAAAATATCAACACTGACATGATTAACGTATCACTTTGTTCAATTGCATGAGATCAACAGTGAAGATAGGACAAGCTGCAGCATCTCTTCTTTGGTGCTTACTTTAGGAGCAGTCAAAATGTGGATGAATAGCTCAGGTAGCTCTTTGGTAACACCAAAATACAATCACGAGGATTTTGCTTTAGTTCTTAAGAACAGAAATGTTCAACTTAAAGGATTATTTTCAGTACAAGCTTTACTGTTTCCCCACAAACAAAAATCACTTAAGAAGTTGACAATAGTTAAAAACATTGACTAGATCTGAATACATCAACAGATGATACAGACCGTCTTCTAAAAGAAATGTCAAGACATTTGAACCATTTTAGATCTCTTTTGGATTCTGTAACTGTGCCACTTCTCACATTTTCACCTGAAATGGTCTTGTAGCCCGAAAAAAAAAACAAAACCCACAACCAAAATATACATAGTTTAAATACCTTCACTCGAGGTGGTAAGCATGGGTGTATTTGAAGATTAAATCCTTCTCACAGAACTAAGCAGGCAGCAACACTGCACAACCCTTCATATAAACCTCTGATTAAAAGGCGAGTATTGTGCAGCTAAAAATAAATGAAACAGCCCTGGACAGCTCTGAAGTGCAATTTAGCCTTCCATATGCATAGAGTTTAGTTCCCCCATGAATACAGAGTACACAGGCCATGACCTGGCCTCTCACAGTGTTCTCTCTGAGCATCACTCACTGGAAACTCCAAAAGATTCACTTCAATTAGTTCTAAGAACCCTTTGTTCCCCTGAGACTATCAACAGAGAAGGGTATGACAGAGATCCAGATTAAATTATTAGTTTATGGCTTTCAATACTAAACATTATATTTCACATCAATTCTCCAAAGTGTATCACATACTTCAGCTAAGGAAGTCTCAAGACTCCCGAGAAGCACATATCAACTGTTGCCCACATTTTGCAACTAAAGAACAGAGAAATCAAGTATCAGGAATTTGATTAGAATCAAACACGAGGACTGATACTGCCATAAAACACTGCAGAAAATAAAATACAAGACTGTGCCAATTCTTTTCTCTTTTAGGTAAACTTGATATGGTAAACCTATACCATGAAAATTCACTCTTTAAAAGAATACCATTAAGAAGGTCCTGCAGACAATTTCCCCATACCCTGCAAATTTACTGTCAGGCTGAACAGAAGTATTGGTCTTCCAGGTTCTGGACTACTTCTATGGGAGTAGTCAGAAAATACTATCAGAAAAATCACATTAATTCGCCAGTAAAATCTGTCTTGAATTTCCCTAGCTAGATCTGCATCATTCTGCACAAATTAGCAAGGTTCAGCAACCTTTTTGCCTCCTATATAATTGCACCATTACCACCTGTATCTCTCCAGGTACAGCACTACCTCTACACTGAATACGGACAGGCTGCCAGGAACTCTATGGATTGAGTATCCAATACTGGTATTAATGTACTATCTTTTTAAGTATGCCTAAATGAAAGATTTAACCCAAAGAGAGCTCAAGCCTAGTGCAAAGTGCATGGTGCCCAACCTTCCAAGCTTAGGGTCTGAAAAAGATGACAGTAATGAATCGCCAGGGGCAAGGAAAACTTTAAAAGAGAGGCTGCTGATGAAATAGTAACATGGAAGCAGTTTAAAGCATAACCTGTATACTGTTCATTTCCTTTCTCCAAACAGCATGGAAGTAGCTGTATGGATGTAAGGATGAAGGATTTGGCCATTATTGAAGGTTTTCTCTCTGTTGCCTCTGTTGAAGGCTTTCTTCCTCTGTTCTGCACTCTGAATCTGAGCAAGAGTACCAGGGCTAGAAGTGTTCCTACCAAGGCAGAGAAGATAGGCTCAAGATGCCCACATTTCCATCAAACGGAAGGTTTTTCCTATACCAGATACGCAGCACAATGGCAGCAGTGCAGCTTTAAATATTCTTGTGCTTAACCGAGACAAGCTTGCTTTGTTTTTGTTCTGTAGCAGTGAGATTTTAAAAGAGGAAAGTACAAAAAGCAATACTTTCAATTTTGGAAAGACAATCGGTGTTATGCTGCTTCTTAATTTAAGGTTTGGAAAAGTATGTCCCTACTACAAAGCCTACCACTAGAGAAGGAAAACATAGTACTCTTTTCCCAAAAATGGTGAAGCAGAAGAGATACAGAATGTCCTTTATCTTTGGGCCTGGATGCTGTCTTCTAGCCACAAGTGACTGGAGCTGGAATTGAAACACTGGCTTCCTTCCCTACTGGCTAAGGCACTTACTTTAAACAGTGAAATATCTTGCAGCTGTAGCTTCCCTAGGATGACCCCTCCCTCAAATGAACAAGAAAAAAAAATACTTTGGACTATGGCTTTAGAGTTACCTTTGGGTGTTCAAAGATACAACAGCATCAACTGCAAAGTGTTGATAAGGCAAACTGACAGATGCAAAAGCTGAACTATGCTCTCCGAAAGGTTGAGAGAAGTACATGACAGAAAGCCTCTAATTTAGGCAGACAGGATTCCTCTCTGAAAGCCTTTAAATACAATTACATACTCTCACTGAATCTACAGGAATTTTAAACACGCCCTCTAAAATGCGCCTACTTCTCTAACACACAGACTATTTTATTTTAGGCACAGTACACCCTCTCCTTAGTTATCTACAAAACATAGTGACATTGAGACTAAGCCAAACGAAACTTGTCACCACTTCTTTTATAGAGATTTTTCCCTTTCCTCATCTATCAGTAGCTCCATCACACCTCATTTTAATTCAGAAAAATCCTACTCATCTCTTCCAAAACAGAAGTTGTTTTCAAAAATTATATAAGCTATGTTCAAAGAAACTGGCTGTTCTAATCAACAACAGCTGCAACAATAAAGTAGGTAGAATAAATATATTATAATTTCCATGCATGCCTTATAATGTGCAATTTGTAAAGTGAATACCCTGTTTAAAAAAAAAAAAAAAAAAACACACCACAAACAAAAGACAATTCATTGGAACAAAATTGTGACCAGACAAAGATGAGTCAAAGGGGAAAAAAAAAAAAAAACAAAACAAAACCAAGAATGGGCTAAGACATCAATGCTGAAGAAGATTAAAGTTTGGGATGGTGACAAACTAGAGGGCATGGACGTAAGAATGATGACAGTCTACGACCTTTTCAATGCTCAGATAAGATATATGTGGGTGGTTCCTGAAAAGAGTACATCTTATTTATTCTGCAGTAAGATTTGTTAATTCTCACAAGATTTTTTAAATGGACTCTTTACGGCAGGATTCTAAATACATTACCTTTCAAAATACTGTTCCAAGAGCCAGTGATATTATCACTTTTATGACAAAAGGAATCAGGACATAATAAATTAAGGGAAAAAGTAGTCATCCAATATTAACCAATAATTTTAGAATTCCAAATACGAACTTTTCAGAGCACGTAGCATCGTATAGAGCTTTACAGTTTAAAGCAGAGCTCCAACTGATTTCAGTGACAGCTGAGAGTTCTCAGTATCTCTTCTCATCAAACCACAGGAAGTCATCTAACTGATCCATGTGGTGATGAACACACAATTAGTGGCTACATACAGAATACGTGGTTAATATCCAGCATCACATAAAAAAAAACCCTCTGTAAGAGTCAGCAAGAGAATCAAATTCTCCACAGCATCATTCAATTCCCCCATAAAAAACATTTTCCTTTTCAGCAAACCACAACTTCATTCACTACATAACTGCTAAATTTGACAGTTTACTCCCCAACAAAATCTGAATTTCCAGAGCCCTACTGTCCTACAGGATACGCAAAACAGGTACTGGGCGGGGCAGGGAAAACACCACAGATAGGATGCACACAGATAGATTGTTAATACTGTAGGTTTGCGTTCATACAATTTTCATTATTTCTTTCGGTATTTCTATCATAGATACATATTAGCAACAAAACGAATTTTCAGAAATTTTTACTTAATTACTTAAATGATGTCAAAGCTTTCATGCAAAATCCATCTACATTCAGGATACAGCTACACAAAAATCACCTTCAAGTTTCTCCTAAACCCGGATTTCTACCAGTCCTCTGAAGTGGACATCCCCGGGCCTGACACCTGGCAGAGCCCCTGGAAGGTGCGTTGAACATCCCTCCCTCTCTTCTCTGCCACATGCTTAGAACAACACGTGTTCAGGGGCTCTGCAGAGACTGGCTGCCTGCAGCTCCTTCTTCCTGGCTTCCAATGCTTCATATTCTACGCTCAAATGCCCTCAAATAGAGAAAGGTATAGAAAGGAACACCATTAACCTGCAAAGCAATTCCCAGAAAGACTCCCCTTTGCAATTTGGAATGCATCTTACCTTCCCATTTGAGAATAAAGTACAACGTGGACTATTTTGGCTAAAGCTAGAAGTGATACTCACATTTCCTTCCTTTCAGACTAGAAGGAATTCCTTGACCTTTAATGCAAGACCAGAATTAGCTCAAGCTTTTACGCAGCCAAATTACTTCATAGATGCACAAAGAACACCATGTAAATTTCTTTGTAACACCAATGTTGCCCTTCTTTACTCCATTCTTACACTATTAGGATCTGGTGGTGTATTTCTGGAAAAGAGATAAATAAAAATCTCCTGACCACTCAACAAGGTACAGTTACACAATTCATCTTCTTCAACTTCTTAAGCTAGTCTTGCTGCTATCGTAGATACATTTTGCCCTACAATCAGTTCACTGCCCTCAGGTGTGCAGATGTCAAACTGTGCAGCTGAGCTGTAAATCTTTATGAAACTGAAACAGCAACCAAAAGGCTGGGCAAAAATGCTCAACATCCAGTGAGTGTGAAAGGATTCTACTTCCACAAGTGCTTTCAAAATATCAGTTGATATCAAGCAAAAAAGCAGTAACATATTCATTAACTAGCCCTTGCATTTCTAAATGACAGGTAGGACTGGCTCCTGGTCTTATTAGAGACTGCTTGAGATGAAGAAATTTGCCAGGCAGTGGGCACGCTCTCACATATAATACAAAATCCTCAAATTCAGGAGAAACAGCATCCCAGGCCAAACAGCTCAAGGGCAATCACTCCTACACTTGGAATAATTCTGAGAATTAGATAAGCAAGACTTGGTCCTACATTTCCTGTCATTGATTTGAAACCATTCAAAAGCAAGGTACTTATACTGCGGGAGGAGAGGCACATTTCGGTCACATCAAAATGCCAAGGTTTAAGAATGACTCATAACTCTTAGCAAACATGGAAGAATGGTTCTGAACCACCATCTGTATGTTCTGCACTTGTGCAGAGGCTAAGCAGAGGGCAGCGCCCTGAAGACAACCAGGACGCCAGTGTTCTGCAATACCACTGAAATGGTGATGGATCAAATTCTCTTTTCATGGTAAGGTTTCCTTCCTGAGCTATCAGGCTTGAAAGAAAAAGGAAAGAAAAATTATCACATTGACTTTTCTTGTGTTTGTCTTTCTCTTAACACTGTGAACATCATCAAAAAGAAAAATATTAATGGATTATTTAAAGCATTTAAGTTTTGAATCCTAACTACTCTTCTCAGCTAATAAGTCCCCAAAATGATGCACAGTATGCAGTTAATGAAATCACAAGAGGGAAACATGTCTCTTCTTTTCCAGTGCAACCGTCTGCAGTACATTTTTGAGGAATTAAATCGACACACAAGAAAAGTATTGTTGTGCTTGGTGCAGAAAGGTACCTTAAAACAAAGATTATTTTGACTGCGCTAACAAAGCCTAGGAGATTCCTGAGCACAGCAATACAGTCTCAGCTACCAGTTAAAGGCACACGAAGCAAGAGGGAAAAAAGCATTCAAAGAGGTGAGTAAAGGAATTGCTCTCCATTTAATCTGCAGCTCACATACTACACTACTGAGCTTACAAAATGGAAGGGACTTACTATATTAATATTATATATAAGAAAGCTTCCTCTGTTACATGGGATTGAGAAGAGAAGGGGGAAAGGACCCAAGAACCTCCAGGAGAACATGAAGTTCTTCTGTGCAAATTGGGATTTAGCTCAAGAAATCAGCAAGTAACTGGCTCTATACCCTTCCTTAATATAGCTCAGAGACACAGATACATTCAGCAGCAGAAAATACAAGTAATAAAAACATTCAGCAGGAGATGGGATAACTGCATTATTTACAAGCAGGAAAACCACAAATGAGCTATTGAGGCTCTCCAAAACAAATACTGATGCAGGATCTGGTTTTGCACTAGTTTGCACTTCATTCAGATGTTACTGTTCCATACCAAAGAAAAAAATTTTAAAACCCACTACTGTTCTGACTGCGTTTGATTTTACACCGGTGTGAATGACTATCCATTACTTCAGATGTCATGTGGTCAGACTGAAGTCTAATACTTCATTAATACTTTTTCTTCAAGAAAGAGCACTTTAAACAATCAAAACATTCATTAGAAGTTACTCTTTTCTCTATCCATCTGCTAATAAAGTCAAGACTGGACTACAACCCCAAATTCTACTCTCCACAGACTAGCAAGAAAACAAACTCATTTTAGTAAAGCCTATCACCTCAGAGCACAGATTAATTCATGACCTTCCACACCTGACTGCAAAAGAAAGAACAGGGGGAAAATTTCTAAAGTCTTACTGTGTTGAAACAAGAATGAGAACCCTAAATCACTGTCATTTTACAAATATTAAATGTGCAACAGTAGAGGAACAGCTATTGCTTCCTCACATCCAGAAAGTATGCACAAGGACTGGCTATGGCAGTAGGCCATGGAAGGCAAATTCCAACCCTCACCATACTTTCACTGAAGAACTCGGAGAAACTCAATACCTGCTCTCCAATTCCTCTATTCCAGGTATATCATAAATAACTACCTTGGGACACTTCAAGAACTTTTGCCATTTGAACCTGGCAGAGCAAAAAGACAAATTACAGCAATTTGTACAAAATGTTTCTGCACAAACAAAACACGAAGTAAAGGCAAATTATAATGAGACAGTGAAATCTCTCAGAAATATCCTTATTAAACAAATTCTCCCATAAATAAATTATGATAACTTCCGATGCAAAGCATTATGTATTACATAAATTACACTGTGCCTGGGAGGTAGTTGCTATCTGCGAAGTAATATCTCATGAATAGTTCTTGAATTTTTCTTTCGATTTAAAAAAGAAAAAATTCATCATTTTCATGACTAAGTTGCTGTAAAAACAGACTGACCAACCTCAGGGCACCCTACAGAACGTGTTCAGAAGTCCTTAAACACAAACCACCAAAACAAAATTAACTAAGAATGTAGAGCATCCATTCTTAATGGAAAGTTGAGTTTTACTTAGCAGAATTGCTTTAAAATCAATTCCTCACAGGGTGGTTCAGAGTGCAGTGGGAACAGGCAGGAAGCAGATACTCAGGAGGACCAGGCAGAAAAAAGGAGGGGGGGAGGGGCAGGGAGGAGGAATTTCCTGATCCACAGAAGTAACCATACTGTGAAATTGTCTACCTATACTGTCTTTTTTACCTCAACTGATGACTAAATACGAGGTTATAAGAGGACTTGCCTCAACCTTCAGTTAAAACTTTTTTGAGCGATACCTATGCACATACAGCTTTCCAGGAGATAATTTCCGGTGTTAGCTGGAGATTATAATCAAGAGTTTCTGGTTATCTCTCTTGTCATCATATTTAACTTCCTGAAAGCATACGAAGTTTTATGGGAAAAGTTTCTAGTGTAGCAATGTTATATACAAATTCCCTTTCTCCTCTCTGAATGAATTTTTCAGCCTAACAGTTACTTGCTCCAACATCACCACCAACAGTCTTCCCCAAAGTCCACTCAAGCTAAGCAAGCCCTACACACAGTAGGAGTCGATACAGACCCATCTCCTAAATTGTAAGTATGAGATGAGATTTAAATGTACACATGACACTTTTTTTGAGATACTTAGACACTCTGGGAAAACTTTTCTGAAATACCAGTGGCATGCATGTACTTCGTGGAGCTGCAGGAGAGAATTTGAAAGGTGAGGTACAAACTGCTGTATGAGTTAGAAGAAGTTTAATTTTTGTGGAGGTCCAAGTTGAACATACGTAAACAGTTGCTCAAAACACAATTCTGGCAAGCATCCACCTGACCACTGCAGAAAAGAGCACTTCCCTTTTGAGAAATAAAACAATTGCCACTGCTTGGAATTGTACAATGCTAAAGTTACAGGAGAGGGAGGAAAGAGGACATCACAGCAACAAGATCACAGAAACAAGATTCCAAGCTTTCTCGAGTAACGACACCAAGAAAAAGCATACGCAAATAGTACGCTGAAAATTTAAGCAAATAAATATAACACTTAGACACACAGAAGTTACAAACCACCCACACCTTCAGGAATTTCCACAGCAAACATTTCAAAAACCTTGAAAAAAAAATTTGGAAGGAACATACACATAAACCTGGATCCTAGAAACTCCTTTTCCACTGAAGTTTTGAATGGCCTTCAACAAATCACAGCTCTGCCTCCATTTCTTTGCAGAGGTATTTAAGATGCTAATAGCCACCCACTTTTCTCAAACAGATTTTCAAGGCAATATACACAAGTGCCCAGTATCGCTGTAAATTACTTTCTCGCCAGGAATCAGACTATTGAAAGACAAGAACATTTAGAACCCTCCCAACTTGGAAAGAAATACACATTTTTAAAGTATACTTCAAAAAATTAAAGCAAAATAAAGGAAATATTCTCTCTGGACATCTAGAAAAAGCTACAGTACTTGCCCTCTAGTTTTAAATACTTAACCAGTTAATGCCCTCAAGTAAGTGGCTTGGCTTTCTTTAAAAGCTCAGCAGCAAATATGAACTGCTTTAATATCGCACAGGAATCAGTGAATTAACTTCACGTTTATCTCCATTAAATGAGAGCAGAATTTGGCTTACAAATGCTTTCTTCTTCCTACCAGACAGACATCACAGTTTTGGCTCATGGCTCTAAGTCAACGCCTACCACTTAAAGTCTGTATAAGTTCAGCGTAAAAAAAAAAAAAAAAAAGTTTTCCTATACATATAATCTATATCTATGTATACACACAGTCTTCTAAATATGCCATGTGAGTTGATACTTAATGATTTTATACATACTCATCTTGATAGACAGTCCTCCTTCCTAAAGATCCACTAGTGAATCCTTCCCCATTGAGATGTCTTAACTTTCTGAAGTCCTGACACACCACCTATGGCTGGGAAACGTGCCTTTCATTGGAGAGCCTGTTCTTCTCTAAAAGAGAAGAAAGCAGCAGGGAAAAAAAGCACCTAAGTCCTCAAGTGCGAGGCACAGAACAATATGATATGAGACGGACACTAAGGCAGAGACAAAAAAGAGAATCTGGGTTTATTCATAGAGTCCTAGGTTGAAATTGTGGGGCTCAAAATGTCTGCAAATAGCACACTCACAGACTTCAAATATTTCTGTCTTAGAAAGGACATTCAAATATTTCTGTCTGAGAAAGGACATCAGGTATGACACAATGCAGAAGAGCAACATTGCTTTTATAAACACACACAAAGGACCCCAAACCCCTGTGATATGCGTTTATGCTTAACTCAACGTGCAGTTTGACATGCTTGACCTGGCTTCTCTTGAAGCTAACGAAAATTCTGCCACAAGCTTTTAGGGGGATGGTGGTGGGGGTGTTATTGAAAACAACGATCAGCATACCAAGAAGAAATCCTTGTAGCTTTGCCAAAGTTACTTCATTTACCATCTTCCATCTCCTGCAAGTTTCCTCTGCCGCTTTCCCATAGGAAATGGTTTTGTACCCCTGATGCTGGAACGGTGCTAAGAATGACCTTCGCACCCTGTCACTGTAAGAGCGTATGATTTCACATGCTGGGGCGGGGGGGTGGGCGGAATTCAGAAAGAACTGGAGAACATGTGCCTGAGAGAAACTGAAAATCTAAAGTAAAAGCAAAAACAAATGGTAGCCTAACATTAGCAAACGTGCCACGAAAATCTATCGGTCACACAGTTTTCTTTATTGCTTTAGAATCAGTGGGATAACATCAAAACTACTTTATTTTACTAAAGAAAATACTTGCCCCAAACAAGTGAATTAATTTGATCTAACCAGATCTGACAGTGACTTATTAGAGAAAATGGTTTCCTTAAACTGGAAAAGAAAAAAAGAAAAAGGAAACAAAAAAAAGAAAAGGAAATCCCCAAAAGATGGAACCCCTCTCTGAAGTGAAAGACACAACGCAAGAAACTGTTGTTCTTTTAGATATAGAATAACATTTGCTCAACTCCTAGGTTTTAAATGTAAAATATAATTTTGCTAAACATGAGCTAGTCATCACTAAGAATTGTCAGTTAACATTCTACTTCTTAATTAAGGCAGGTGGGGAAAAAAAAAATCACAAGATCACATGGAACAAAATTAGACAAGTTTTGAATAATCATGTACAGTTTGATGTCATTGAAAGGTTTTAGTGCCACAAATTCAGCATGTTTTAGAACTGAATGTATCGAGGCTTTAGAAACACGCAGCAACATATCATGTAGATTTTGGGGTGTTTAAAGCTTTAGTAATTATAACTATGATCATATACATGGTTAAATACATTTATTGACAACATAAACTACACAACAAAGATAAAGCAAAAATCCTTGAGACTGGATTGTTCCCTTATGAAGGAAACTTAATGGTGAAATTAAAGCAAATTTTTAAGTACTAATGTCAAGAATTTCTTGGAAGAGATTCCCTTCTATTGGTAGTGCCAAGGATCACAAGATGAAAGTAATATTGTCAATAAGTAATACTAATTCCATTAAATAATCTTCGTTTTGGAGAAAAGGAATGTAAAAATCCAAGAAGAGTGTAGCTAGACAGCAAATCAGCAACTCCTTGCTCCCACTGCACCCTTTTTTTTCCCCCAGACAGTTAAAGCGCTAGGCTAATACCAATAAGATCAGATGACATTTCTGCTAAGTTACCCAGGAAGAGACTTTTCAGGGGTTAACATGAGCTCAGGCAGCACATACTCAACGGCGTATTTGTACAGATATTCACTGAAGTAGCCAAGAAACTATGTCACTAGAAGCAACCGGTTTCCAGATCATCTTCTCTCAAGTCAGTGTGTTACTCGAGGATCAAGGTAACCAAGAAATACCAAGTTAACGAAGTAATACACACCAGCTGTGGTAATACGCATCATATACCATTTTCTCTTAGCAACCTTAACTCTCTTCAGTTTGCTTTTTGAGAGTCTGGATTATTATTAGTGGAGACATTAAGTCACTCCTTACTTTCAGAAGAATAGGTAACACACAAGAGTATAAAGAAAACAAGAAAGCCAGCCTACCAAATACTTAGATCCAGAAAAACCAATTTGCCTAAATTTATTTCAAGAGTTAAATTATGACTTTTGCAAAGATACACAAGTTTAGAAATACATCTTTTGTTAGTCAAAGGTGGTTGCTATCTATGAAGGTAAAAATAGTCAATATTGGGAGTGGAGTGACACAACAAAATAAAGCGTCTTAGGACAGAAACAGTACAGATAAACGATAAAGATTTTCTCTGCAAATTTCTATTTGCGTAGGAAGCGGCTTCTGTAATTTCCCTCTAACATATCAGATCACAGCAAAAACAAGTCTCTTTGTGTCAGTTCGTACCAAAATTATAAAAGGATCCTTTTAAATTATCACAAAATAGAATGACGTCAAGTGTTTTCTAAAAGTTGGGCGAAATAGAACAAAACTATTCCAAGTGTGCTAATATAAGAATCCTTGTCTTTCAATTAAAAAACATACAAGGAAAATTGTTTAAAGACACTGAGTAATACTATGCCAAATACCACAAAAGACACAAAAACACAAACACTTTCTTTTTCCAAGGAATTGCCATCATCAAAATCAGACAGCTATTTTGAAGACCCCTATTCATGATTAGAAATTTTCTCATTGCAAGAAGAGAAGTTTTGGTAACTGTTACAGAAACAAAAAGGCTTACTGAACTTCTACACCGAATATCTATCGGGAAAAAGCTGGTAACATCAAAATTTAGTTCAAAATTGTAGCTTCCTTGTATGTTAAAGGGAATCTGAGAGGCAGCCTCTAAACTTGGAGCACAGAAGCTACAGTAGGTGAAGCCACTGAAGTCTGGGCTGTCACAGTCCTAGCCCCCTCCTTTGTACAAACACCAGTACAATCTCTTCACACAACCGGATCAACAGATTTCAACATGTTTTTGCAGCGTTAGTTTTCACCTGGATTACGTCCCTCTGCCCACGTAAGCACCAGCAAAACAGAGATCAGTGGATGTAGCCAGCCTTAAGACACCATCAAGTCAGCTCCCACCCAAGATAAAACCAGCCAGTTACAATTAAAACACCAACTTCTGTCTCCTCCTCCTCTTGTTACTATGTGTCCTGCAAAACATTCAAACAACATAGTGCTTTATTTACAAAAGGCAGAGTGGTAAAGGTAAAAGAGCTTTAATGAGCAAGAGCAGGAAATACCGTGGGACTATGGTGTCCCTGCAGCGCGAATGACATTTTCTTAAATCACTTTGCAGCCGTGTAACAAAAGTTGTTGCCACCCTTCCTACCACTTCTTTATTTTAGTTAGGGATATGATAAAGCCATACTCTCACTTAAGTCTCTTCGTATTTAGACTACAGGAGTAAAACAGATCACAACTTCTTACTCACAGCCAGAACAAACAGCCCAAGGCCCCAGCTCTACCAGGGCTTACAAGGAATTATTCGTGTTAGTAAATCAATTGATACATACTGGATCTAGTAAGAAATATACAGGGTGTTTATGGAAAATGCTGTGTGGATGCACCTGTAGGTAAAATCTGTGTGTATTTCTCACACAGATGACGACATTGTTATCATTCTCCACACACAATCTCTATATTATGAACCTGACCAACAGAATTATGAAAGCTTGGGGATGGCTGGCGAGAAACAAAGAAAAAAAACCAATCCAAATCCAGAAACCAAGATTTTGGCCATGGGAAGATCGGACTGACACATGGATATCCTGACACATGGATATCCATATCGTATCAGAAAGACAAACTGAGACCTTGCTCAGATGAAAAGCAACAGAATGGAAGTGGGAAAGAAGAGAAGGAGGCCTCAGCTTAGAGAAGGTAAGTACGTTAAAGCTTTGCTTTGGAATAACGTTACCCGTGAAAAACACACAGGAAGGAAAGGAGGAAGAACTCGGAAATGGAGACCTGCGGGCCCTTCACCGCAGGTGATGACACCTCACAAGCAGGACAGTCTCACAAGCCTAAAATAAGGTAGGATTTTAAGATTAAAAGGATGAAACAAGGGCAACAGCGAGAGGGAATACTTAAGAAAAAAAAGAAAAAGGAAAATCACTTTACACAGAAAAACTGCTCATGTACCCTCCACTCTGAGAGCGAAGTACTTCCATGCTCCCGAGCTAAGACAACAGAGTCCTCCTGCAAGCCCAGACTTCTGAGACTGAAAAGAAACCGAGCAAAAGAGCAACAAAGTGTTGCTGGCCTAATCCCACAACGTTTGAAGGAAATGTAATTACTGTTATTAACATCTACGAATGCTTTTTCCCTCTCCTTTGGAATGCCACTCTAAACTCACCTAGTCTTTCTACAAAAAGAATTACCGTTCATTTCTACTAAATTGCTGAACAAAATATGTTTAAATGGTTGGGCTTTTTTCCTCAAAATGGCCTACAAAATACTGCAGTTCACAAAATCTACAAGCTCCAGATCAAAAACTTTTCAAAAGATGCAGCGAGAAGGTGCACTAAGAAGCTGATCCCTAAGAATAAAAGAAACCTACAATATCATGTAACAAAACTAAATCAAACTGGAAGTCTGGATACGGATAAGGAAGAATTATGAAACACAAAGTCTTAGAAGTCTGGATACACCTCATGTGGATTTTATCCATGGTGACCGCTAGTAAACCTAATTAGGCTGTATTACTAGAAATAAAGCAAACTGACCTGTCTGAATAGAAGATTTTTGCAGTTACTATTAAGCCAAATGTCATGTTTAAACTATTTGAAATAAAAATCTTGTAGTTAACAAAAGATTGCACATGACTGACCTAAATCACTTGCATTTTTTGAAGATTTTAGCCCATATTAGTGGCATTCCCAAGCTTAATGAGGATTTTAGAAAAATAATGTGTTGAGGTAAGTTAGACCAGAGTAGAACAAAATATTCTAGTTGTTCAGCCAGAAAAAGAAAATCAAATTAAACAAGTACAAATGCTTATGGAAGGAATGCCTGCTTTGCCAAAAGACAAAACTTAAGAGTCTAGGAGTCGGCCTTTTCTTTTAATTCTGTCTCAGCTATCCGCGGTACCATTTTTAGTCAGGTTTTTACAGCTTGGCAACAGGATCTAATTGCTTCTGGAAGTTTTCTATGCAAACGGGGAATGGAGATGGTAAATTTTTTGCAGTATAAAAGTAATTAGGGATGCTATGAATGGGTTAATATTTTGCAAAGACACATCCAAGATAACTTACAGTGTCCACTTTCAGAAAATAATATGGGAAAAACAATTTCCAAGGTAGTAGCCTGCATCCACTTTGTATCTGGAAATTCTGTATTTGCAATTTATTCGCAATAAAATTTCAAAACAACAATTACTTTTATTTGCTGCTGCTATTCAGAATTCAAGCATTGATCTATGCGCTTAAGATAGAGCTTCAAAAAGAAAGGTAGTTTCTCTCGATCTTTGTTAAAAAAAAAAAAAAATTAAACTATATTGGGCCAAATAAGCTCATTGTTCTTATAGCATAATATTCTTCTTTCAGTCAACTGTGAACAAATAATATGCTACAGGTTATAAAAGAGTACATCAGTAAAGTTCAGGAAAGAAGGGCCAAAAGACAAGGAAGGAGTTTAATCAGGTACACACACGCACAGCGTCATACGCTACACAGAGGTTAAGAATTCAAACACACCTTCAGCAGTACATTTTACAGTTATGATGGTCCCATAAATAAACTACTGGATTAACCCTTTAACATGAAATGTCTTAGTAACAGGGAATTTATTGTGTTGTCATGAGGTTTATAATGCCCACTGAGCAGACTAACTCATATAATTGTATTTCTCCATTTGTCCCCATTAGACCAAAGCATGCTAGGAATTTCTGTACAGAATAAAGGCATTCCTAAAATTCCTGAAAATTAAGTGTTAGCTTTCTAAGCAAGCCATACTCCTTTGCAATAAAAAGGACACTACTGCAGAAGTCAGTCAACATAAATACACATGCCCCAAAGCCTGTCAGGCAGCCTCTGAATACCTCCAAACGTCCCCAGCCCAAAAGAAGAAAACTAACCAAAAGGAACACCCTTACGAAACTTAATTTTAAGTAAAAATAAGTTTAAAAAAATTGGTGTACTGTAAATGTGTTAAGAAACAAATGTGTTACAATGGGTTAATGCCTCACTCTACTGGAAACTGGCTTTAACCCTAATACAAAACAAGTAGAATTAACTGGATGGTCTCACAGCTCATTTGATCACATCATAAGTGTTGATCAATCTACAGTAATTAGTTTCCTCTGTTCAAGACAAGAATCAAAACTGAAATAAATGTAGGAGAGGTCACAATTCAAAAGGTATAGAGGTTAAATACAGAGTTACCTAACAGCAAGGTCTTCACAGGCAACCATTCTACTTACTTTCCTGCAATTTATTTTTCTTTTCAAGTAATTTGGTATAAAACCGCATCTCTATAAAAGCTGTTTACACAGTATTCTGAAGCACGGAGATTTGAAGGTTGTTTCTATTTGTCAGCATTGAAGAACCTCCTTCTCTCACCCTAATCAATAAAAAGCATTTAATTGCTAGCTGCAAGTATGTAACAGAAACAACAGTTTACGTAAAAAAGCAGTAAAGTGTTACCATAAACAAAGACAGAAATTTATGTGTCAATAATGCCACAATGACTTCAACACAGATAGATCCCCGTACCTCCATATACCTCAGCTGCAGGCAATGAAACAACTCGTATTTAAAATTATATATATGCTTAAGCACATTAAGTGGCCTTGTCAAGCAGGATGCTCATTCCTTCCCAAAACAAATTTAATAACTGTTTTTGCTTATGTCAATCAGAACGAAGAGGTGTTCCCAGCTGTATGACTATAATAAGAAAAAAACAATTATAATTCCTAAAATTTTTTTTTAAAAAATGTATTTCTAATGGGTTGGTTAGTCCTAAGCGCCAAAGTCTACTCTCAAAAAAATAAGGAACACTTAAAGAAGTTGAGTGCTAACTCTTTTGCTGTGTCTCTGCTAAGAATAGGACCTAAATGAAGGATTTTTTTAACAGTCTGTTTTAAAAACAAAATATAAGCAACTCATAGCTGAAAATGCCCATGATTTCCTTCATGACCTACAAACAGATGAATAACACGGAAGAGATGCAGGAGTGTAGAGGCAAGATTCTGTTTTCTTTTGTTACTAATATTTAAAAACAAACCTAGCTCGAAAATGGGCACACCATTTCTTTTTAAGAAAAAACGCGAGAGAGACCACCAGAAAGAAAACACACACGGCCTCTCCACAATTCTGTTCTGAAAAAATGGTTTTATGATGACAGAACCATTTTTAATGGCCAGAAGAGATGCTGCACATCTGAATGACAGAAGTATGAGACCAATGATGACAGTCTAGTCTATGACCATATCAGCACTGCATAAACACCACAACATTTCAGTTCTACTAGAGATTAAATGAGAACAATTTAATCCATCTTCCAAAGGCTCCTTTAGTAGGGGAAAAAAAAAAAACCAACATAAAAACCACTAAAGGACAGTTTACATTTTTCCTACAAGAGAACAGATTCAATCAAGTCACTGACCTCACCATGCTTTTGGTAGTGCGCTCCATCTTCCCTCCCTTGTATCTCCACACATTTTTAAATTTATTCTAGTTTACTTTCAATGCATCCTAAATAACATTGTTCTAGTATCTTTTTAAAACCAATTCAAATCGGTGCCATTGTAAAGGAAGTGTTCCCAGAACAAAAACATCTCTAAAAGCTTCTTTCTATCACTATATTTTTCTTTCAAGTTCAGCTTATCAGCCTTCATTACCTCCCTCACAGTCTTGAGTCATTGTGGCAACTCATACACATGTAGAAAAGAAAAAGCAAAATGTTTGGAATTCTGAATAGCTTTCTCTGGTAAGCTCCAGTTGCTATAATTAGACAATCCCTTTTCTAAATCACAAATACAACTATCAATAGAGATAAAAATGAAAACTAGCATCAAATACATAAAACAAATCAAATCTAAATGTTTCATTTCCTTCTCGTCATCTCAAAATGCGCCCTGATTTAAGTCTCAGAACTCAAACACACTGGTTGTTTCCACAGTTGTCTTTACATATAAAATACCTATATAAAATAAACAACAAAATCAAATCGTCTCATTCACATGTCACAAAGTTAATAATGTATAAAAATAGGCAAAGTAATTATGTTTTTACTTTAAGCAAAAAAAAAAAAAAAATTTTAGAAGTAATGCAGATTCTAAATCACAAATTAACCTGACCTTTTAAACCAGTCTAACATCATTTCCAGCACCTCAAAACATCTGAAAACCTACAAAAATGTAAAACTCAACTTCACATTGCAGAGACCTTATTTTCTCCATTTGCTGAGTTAAACTTGTAACATCAATCCAAAACAAAAGATGAACAACCAGTTCAGGTGCTCATCTGTTTTACCCTGCTTAAGTTCTCAATAAATTATAGAACTAGGTAACAAGTTCATAAAATAGTCCTAAAAGGTCCAAGGACTAGAACATGAAGCTTCTTAGTTCCCCTAAATATAGCAGCAGTCACATGGCTATCACTAAGACCACATTAGCTTTTCTATGCTAGAATACTTCCTAACCCTTTCCCCCAAAAAAATTTAGATTGTGCTATAAATACTCAGTCTTACATGAAATACGGCATGTAACATCTCAGACCTAGAACAGCTTAAATAAAAATACACATCCACGTACACCCCCCACAAAAAAACCCACACCAAAAGCCCCACAAAACCAAACAGTAGCACCTCAAAACCACACCACTGAAAAGCAAGAAAAAAATTATTTGTTGTTGTGCAACAGGATTCTATGATCACCAAATAGCTATTTATTAGCCTTTTCTTAAAAATAACTATATAAATAAATCTTATTTACTACTAGAAAGAATAATTTTAAAATCAGTTTAAGCTTAAGATGATGAACAGTTGTCAGGAGTAAATTTGTATTTTGCGATTTATAAATGCACAAACATACCAGTTCACACTATTCCAAGACCAGTTCCAATAATTTCAGATTGCACTCCTCATAATAATAAAGCAAATTTGTGGATGCTTGGCGTAAACCTACAAAACATCTTTCCAAGACGGCAACCCACCGACATCCACCAGTAGATACATCACGCACCAAGTTTTATTTCACTGATGGGAAAAATAAATTAATACACGCTATTTTATATGGTACATTCAAAACTAAGAGTACTTCACATACAGCAGCTTTCAGAACTCCCTGGTGTATTTTCCCTACTGTTCAAATAGGAAAGCTGAAAAAAACTGAGCTGAAAGCACTTCAACATTGAGTCACTGACAGAGGCAGGGGCAGAGCCTACGATTTCTGGCTGCCAGCCTTCCGCTTCTGCCACTACTCGGCACGTCTCCGACTTTAAAACCACACCGAACCGCTTTCTAATCAACCACTTGCATTGTTTCCCCTTTTGGGGAGACAGATATGCGACGTCACCATTATATCAAAGAACAGGGTACCCTCAGTAACTTCACTGCACCCGAGCGCTGCAGGGTAGGCTACCTCGATAAGAACCTGATTTTGCCAGCCCCCTGATCTCAACAGAAATGCCAGAGACCGCTGGTTTCGCTAGGAGGGCTGGCTTTCAGAAGGGACAACTCATGTGAGTGTTTGCACGATAAAGACATCATTCACATAGACACTTCCAACGGCAGGTAGGAGAAACTGTTGCTCTTGCATTTCACCTCACAAACGCTCTTAGAAAAAACTCTCAGGGTAGAAGTCCGGGTAGCAGAGTCGGGAGCAGACGGACGACTCGGGCAACTCAGCCTTGAACATGGGAGGAACTGGTCTCATCTGAAGCTCAAGAGTCCTGCTAAGGCACAGTTGGAGCATGAGAGCGGAAAAGTAGCAGGAAAAACAGGCCAGCAAGAGACCTTATTCCAGCCTGTTCAAAACAAGTGTATTACTTCCATTAGCAGCCTGTAAAATTTATTACAGAAATCTTCGGGTACTGTCAGAGGCTTGGAATGATGCATTTATCCATCAAACTGCCACTGAATTCATCAGCACCCAATACGATGGGTCCTGAACACACCATTACTCTGATCACTGTGATACGGTTAACTTTTTGTATTATTATTATTTACAGGATATCAGCTGGCTAGATCCGCTGTAGACTACACTAAGTTCTTGCATGCAAAATACCCTTGGAGCCACCATATTTTCCCAGTCTTTCACAGCTTCTGTATGCCACAGTCACCGTTTTAGACTGAAGATTCTTCAGAAGTACTTTTAATTACTATTTCCTGCTTAGCTAGAATGCATTAATTATAGCCTGTTCCGCCAGATAATAAGAAAACAAAGACCAGTGCAATATGAACAGTACAAGAAACTTAATTACTGAGTCAGATGTCCTTTAGATGTCAGTATGACCACAGTGAGGAGCAGGAAAATAAAACACACACATATCAGCCTCAAGTTGTTAGATCAGTTATCAAAACAATGTCTTTCCTCAGTGACTTCATCATGAAGAGCTCAACCAGCTAATTAATCAAATGCCTGTTACGCATTTCGATAATGTGCTTTTTTTTTTAATAAAGGAGGCCTGCTGATGTATTTATTACAAAGCAAATGTGGTAAATCGTTCTGCATGTAAATGCAGAAGTGCAGCATGACTTTGAAGTTTGAAGGTCAGATACAATAACCGTTCTCATCAAGGTTCTTATGTCAGACTGCATCTTCTGTTTTGCATCCATGTTTAGGAGGAGGAAGAAAACAAATTAAAAAGAAAAACACAGAGACAACCAGTTCTGTGACAACTTAAGAAGAACTGGAACGCTATCATTCACCTGGTTTCATTTAAAAATCTGCAAATACCCCATCTCCCCAAAACGAAGAAAGAAAATGGAAACGGTGCTGGGGGGACACACAATTTCATTCTGCTTTTCAATTTTGTTTTCCTCGTCAGGAAAATCAATCTAATTAAGACAGCAATGATTTTATGTTAAAAAAGAGAATGTAATTTTCTCCATTTTCACAGACATTTCAAACCCCTATCGTTTAAGAGAGATGGAGAATTTTCTTGTTGATCAACACCTTTTATTTTAAAGCAGTATAGATTTGACTGCAGATACAAATCAAAGGATTGTGTACTGATCTTTTTTCCAGGCATCAAAGAATTTATCTCTCACCCTTCTATATTCCCAGCAACTTTAGGATACAAAACTCAACAGCTGGGCCTGAAGGCAAACAAATATGCCTCATGTACCAGAGTCTGATCCATGTCAAAAAAGAAAAAAAAAAAAATTAAAAATGTATGTTTTACATGCATACCTCAAAGACAAATAACCAATATGGATTTCTTTTTAGCACCACCACCATGTTTAAATACAGCAAAACTGATAACACTTCCCAGTAAAACACGGAGTTATAAACAATCCCCTCTTACACATAAATAACAGAGACATTATACAAAGCAGACAGGAACATGGACGGATGTACACAAAATAAACACATTCAAACTTACCCCACTCTAGATACTCAAGGATGTTCTTCTCTCTTCTCAGAGGAGAATTATTACATTCATCATAAAGGCAGATGAGTATATCCAGCAAGGTTTCCACACTGAAGCACTGCCCATTAGTCTGAGTTGGCCCATCCAAAATAAACTGCTCCAACTGCTTCAAACGCACTTCTCCAGACATGGTTGTTTCAGTTTGCATTGGGGTTTCTTTTTTAATGATTATTATTACTTTGCCAAAAAAACAACAACAAAAAAAATCTTTTGAGGGTTTTGTTGTTTAAAAAGGAGACAACAGTATTTTTAACAAGTGTCAAACTGTGGCGGTGCTTAATTTCCAGCCTACCTCAGTGTTCCCAGCCTGAAACTAAACCCTCGCGAGTTTCAGACACACGCATATAGTGTGTATATCTGAGTATGCATAATTTTTAAGCGAAGAAAAGGGTTATCCTAAAAAAAAAATTCTTTTAATATGCTTAATAAGGAGGAAGAAAAAATATATGGCCACTCCTGATGCTTTAATAATAATAATTGGACTCAAATTCAACCGAGACTGACTGACACCGATTTCACCGTGCGTGCACAGGCATACGCACTTATATATTTAAAAAGGTCGTCTCCTTCATTCAAAATGTAGATCATGCAACACGATCCTGAGAGGAGCCCCACCGCATCATTGAAGTCTAACAGCCCCCTTCGGCTCGCACCGGCGTTTCACTCCCCAGAACGGATGGGAAGGGAAAAATACATGTATTTATATATTTATATACACGAAAGGAAGGAGAAAACAGGGCGCACACCGGCGGGGAGGGAGGGGGCCGCGCAGCCCTGCCGCCGCCCCCGCCGCCGCCTCCCGGCCCCGGCCCCGGCCCGGCGGGCAGCGCCTCCGCGGCCACCGCGCCCGCCGTGGGGGTGGGGCGCAGGTCCCCCCGGCCGCCCCTCCTCAGGGCGCAGCCACGTCCTGCCCCGGGCAGCCTTTCCCTTCCTCCTCCTCCTCCTTACCGAGTCTCCTTTTAAGGCTTTTCAGTGATTCAAAAAAACTAAAGTCTTCATCGTCGCCCCCTTCTCCTCCGCTGCGCCAAGGGGCGGCGGGCGGGACGCGCGCCCCTACACACCGGCACCGCCGCGGGGCGGCTGGGAAGCGCTCCGAGCCCTGTCAAATCCTTCCCATGGCTGCTGCTGCGGCGACGGCGCCCTCCTTCTCCTTCTCCTCCTCCTCCGGGCGCGCGTCCTGGGGCGGAGGGAAAGCGCCGGCGTCCCCGCTCCGGCCGCACGCTGCGGGCCGGGAGGCCCCGGCGGCGGCTTCACTCCCGCCGGCGAGATGCTCTCCCGGCTTCGCCCCCCCGGGCAAAGGGCATCCTCCCGCGGTGCCTGTGTGTGGGGTGTGTGCGTGTGCGTGCGCGGGGCGGCAGGGAGGGGTAACGGCGGCGCCCTCCCTCCCTCCCCTCCGCTTCCGCGCCCTCCTCTCCCCCGCCGCTCCCTCCTTCCCTCCCTCCCTCCCGCGGTCACACGCAGCAGCAGCCGCCGCCGCCGCCGCCGAGCTCGCAGCAGCCCAACATGGCGGCCGCGGCGGGGGGGAGCCGCCGCCGAGCGCCGCCGCAGCGCGGGGAGCCGAGCCCGGGGCCGCCGCTACTGATGGGATTGAGGGGAGGAGGGGGATGCTGCAGCAGGGAATGCAGGGATACGGGCGGACCGAGGCGGAGGGGAGGAGAGGGAGAGAGAGAGAGGGCGGGAGAGGGGAGGCCGCTGCGCAACGCCCCGCGGGCTGCGGGCGCGCGGACGCCGGCGGGCTGGGCTGCTCCAAGGCGACCCTCCCGCCAGGCCGGGGGTCCCGCCGGGGCCTTCCCCCCTCGCCGAGGGGAGCCGCCGCCCCGCCTCAGCCGCCAGCCGCCGCCGTTCCCCCGCCGCGGGCCGCCCCCGGCCCGGTTCCCCTCAGCCACCCCCGCCGCCCTGGCGGCTCGTCTCCGCAGCAATTACGCTTTTCGTTAAAAAACAGTCTCATTAAGGCCGGCGGGCCGAAGGGCAGGGGAAGCAGTGCCCTGCCTGGAGTTTCATTTCCATGGCTGTCTCTGCCGAGCCTTTTAGCACCGAGCTCCAGGTGTGAACACAGACCCTGTCCGCCTCACACTTGGACGACTGAAAACGTGATGGAAAACGTGGTGGTTCATGGTGGTTGCATCCCTGCTTGTGTAGTGCCTTCCCTCCCCGAGGAGCCCGCTGTGCCACCCCGGCACGCGTGGGGGAAACAAGCTTGTTGGGCGCTGAGACGAGGCGGCCACCGGGGTGGAAAATGGCAGCCGCCTGGCAGCACGTGGTGGCAATTCTCTCAAAAGGGATGCGGTGGTGCGCTCAGCTACCGTGAGGGATTAAATGTCGCTTGTAAGTCAACCCATAACTTCAGTTCATCCTTCCTCAGAAGCCAGGTGAAAGGGGAGGAGGGCAGCGCGGCTCCCAAGGGTCACCAGCCATAGGTGAAGTTCAGCGTTCTCTGAAAGCCGGCTAAGTCCTGCATCTGCTGGAGATCCAGGGAGGGAAATGACTCAGGCATCTGCTTCCTCAGTTCAATAACCAACAGAAGACCCTCAGCTGGGTTTTGCCAGAACAAGCATCTATATAATACTTCTTTTTAAACTGGTCTTTTTACCAGCTGATATAAAATACCAATAGTCTTATATACCTATGAAGATGAAATACACCACGCAATTAAACGGAAGTCCCATATGTTTGCTCAGAGTCGCTCAACTATATATCAACTCACTGGTGCAAAGCTAGAAAGGACAGTGACGCCCGCCCCTGCGAGTGAAAAGGCAGAGCAGACGGGCTGTGGGGCTGGGAAGAGTCGGCTTTCTGTGGCTGAGCCTGGGAAGGGGATCCACCAGCTTGGGCAATGGCCTTTCAAAGGAAGAAACTCTCCTGCCAACTCTTGGCAAATGAAGAAACGTGCGGAGAATTTAATTCTAAAAGCTTTTTACGCAGAAACCCTCCAAGAAATATTGTTAGGAGCTGCTAAAAGTATAAGTGAGCTTGCGATGGGTAGAAGATAGGATTAAACTGAGAAGACAGGGACAAGGAAAGGGCTCCCTTCCCGTGCTGGGGTACACCCTTGGTATGACAAGAGCTCTGTGCAAGGATCTGGGGTGCTGCTGGTCCTCGTCTACTAAAGCTTTCGTTGAACAAGTTGCCACAGTGCCTCCGTGGTAGGAGCCCGCTCCGAAGCTGTGGCACACAGGCGGTTTTACAGTGAGAGTAAGGTATTTCCTGCTGGCTCTCTGCTGAACTTGTGGAAATCAGGATTGAAGCTGGGGGTGGGGGACGCCTGATGACGGCAATAAAAATAAATTGCGATTGCCGGGGTAGGTGGACCAGATCAGATAGCGCTTCCTATATGGGTTGGAGACACGTCAGCCAAGTTCATCCTGAACGTACATTAACCATTAATAGTGTTGTAGAGAGAAAAGGGAGAAGACAAAGAGTTAAAGGGATGTTAGCTCCTTGGACTTTGGCACCACTTGGTAGGAAGTGAAGTAAAGAACCACTGCCAGAGATATGATGGGTGTGGATATTTCACTTATTTACTTATGTTACTGCGTTTTTCTCAGCCAATAATAAAGTCTTTCCTTGTTTTAATTGCAGACCAAGCGTTTGCAAACAAGGAAGGATACCCAGCAAAGGCACTCACTTTCCCTATATTTCTGGTTTTAAAGCTGAAGCCTTGTTTCTGTCAGCACCACTTGACAGAAGTTGCACATCAAGCCAGTTCTTTTCAGCATGCTTTCAGCTCGAGTGAGGCTACGAGAGGCACATGACACATTTTTCTATTAAAACCGTGCTATGTAAGCTGCAGTTGAACACAAAAAGCGGGAATTATTTGTTCTCTGCTCATTTGTTAGCCTGTCCAAAAATATATACACGGTCCCCACGACAACTGGTGATACGCCCACTGGGCGGTAGTCAGCCGTCCTGTCACAGAAGCTGTGAGGAACAGGTAATACCAACAATGACTAGCGGCATTTTTATTTGCTGGGAATTATCTATGTACCAGATGAGTAATACCCCCATGGGATGGAAAAATATTTTCTGTTTTATAAGACAGACTGCAAGGGAGACTTTAGTCCAGAATATTTAGAAAACCAACAAAAGAACTTAGCGTAACACTCAGAAATTCCTTCACTCTTATATGTTCTGTCACTAAGACAGTGTCCTAAAAGTACACCCAAGTTGTGCAAACATACCCCAGTATCTTTCATAATTATCATGCATTTGTTTCACCCCATTCTTATTTTAATAATATCACAATAATATTTGCTTCTTATTGCTTAGCTTTACAAATGTTTATGGTATCTAGATAGTAACTAATGATAATAAGGAGTTTATATCTTACAATAAATTAAGCAAGCTGATAGCAACACAAAATAGTGGGGAATGAGGAGGATACAGTTGAAACAATATATATTAACAACGTGTATGTTAAGTGTTGCAATACTTACTGTTAGTATAATAAACAGCCTTTTCTCTCCAGGGACATGAGATTTGATTTGGGTGAAATATTGCAGATATTTGCTTTTGGCACACGAAGCAATTCACAAACTGAAGTCGTAGAGTCATAGAATCATTTAAGTTGAAAAAGACCCTTAAGATTATCAAGTCCAACTGTTAACCTAGCTCTACCAAGACCACCACTACACCATGTCCCTAAGCACCACATCTACACGTCTTCTAAATACCTCCAGGGATGGTGACTCAACCACTTCCCTGGGCAGCCTGTTCCAATGCTTGACAATCCTTTCGGTGAAGAAATTTTTCCTAATGTCCAATCTAAACCTCCCCTGGTGCAACTTGAGGCCATTTCCTCTTATCCTATCACTTGTTACTTGGGAAAAGAGACTGACACCCAAGTCGAGGGGGATCCCATACACTTCCCCTACAGATGAATAAACGCTTGCAACTGGTAGATCTGTTACATGCTTAGGGACAAGTACTCAAGAGTGGCCTTTTTATGTTGACAAAATTTTGCACCCAGGCTTTTCTGTTCTCCAGAACTTCACTTTGTAGACATACATTGTTTTTACTGATATAGCAGTTCATCACCTGAGGAAAATTTGGGCAGTACTCCATGCAAGAACAGCACCGGCACCCAATTTAGAGAACGTGTGTTTAGACATGTTGTCATGGTTTAATCCCAGCCGGCAACTAAGAACCACACAGCCACTCGCTCACTCCCCCCCCGGTGGGATGGAGAAGAGAATCGGAAGAGTAAAAGTGAGAAAACTCGTGGATTGAGATAAAGACAGTTTCATAGGTAAAGCAAAAGCCCCACACGCGAGCAAAGCAAAACAAGGAATTCATTCACTGCTTCCCATGGCAGGCAGGTGTTCAGCCATCTCCAGGAAAGCAGGGCTCCATCACGTGTAATGGTTACTTGGGAAGACAAACGCCATCACTCTGAACGTCCCCCCCTTCCTTCTTCTTCCCCCAGCTTTATATACTGAGCATGACGTCATATGGTATGGAATATCCCATTGGCCAGTTGGGTTAACTGTCCTGGCTGTGCTCCCTCCCAGCTTCTTGTGCACCTGGCAGAGCATGGGAAGCCGAAAAGTGCTTGACTATTAAGCACTACTTAGCAACAACTGAAAAATCAGTGTGTTATCAACATTATTCTCATACTAAATCTAAAACACAGCACTAGGAAGAAATTTAACCCTATCCCAGCCAAAACCAGGACACGTGTGATGGTACCATTTGGAAAGGGGTCCTACAGCTGTCGTCTGAAATATAGTAATAACTTAGGTTATTATAAGAGATTGCAGATAACCACAGACAGAGCACACGTTGGTTGCATTCTAGGATGACACTGAAGACTGACACTTCACTTGTGTGAAGTGAGCAGAACTTGTTCTGTTATCTGTAGCATTGTAGTTTCACATAAATCTTACTAGTGGGGCAAACTTAATCCCAGTGGACAGAGAGGTCTCTTCTCTGAAACTAATGACTATGGCAGAACTACATCGGTACCTATAATAATGCATTTAGTAACGTGCTTTAATGTTTTTGAAGACTTGTAAATCTATTATTCTTTTCCGCTCTGTCTTGCCAAGACCTATTTCTCGTGTGAGGTCTACAGAAAAGTCCAAGTACAAGCACTAAATGGTACCTGGCAAAATTGATGCTTATTATCTACCTAATCCCAAAACAAAGATCATAAATGTGTATGCATATATAGATATTGTAAATATGGAATTATCTTTCTCTTCCCTCATGCTTCTTTTATTGGTCTTTGGAGTCTTATTTATACTCTTAACGATTTTCTGTGAATGGCTGAACTGACTAATTTTACCTCAGAGACAAATTGCATCATACTGATCTCACTTCACTGGTTCTGTATCAGCCTCACTCCCCTGGTTTTGATCTTCATTTAAAACTAATGAGAACGTGGCCACCACCAGGATACAATTTTCTGTGAAGACATGAAGTGCTTTTGGCCCTGCTGAAGTGTCCAGGGGTGCTGTGCTTTGAATAGAAACAAGATAGCCTCTCTGTTTAAGGAAGAGGAGAGGAAGCAATGAAATTACATTTATAACTAAGTGAAATTGCTATTATTTTGAATCCTGCTTTTACGATGCAAGCTAGGAATTGACCAAAATCACGTCTCATGCTGGCCTCCAAACAGGACCCTGTTTGCACTCTGACAGTGCTGTTTCATCTCTCGATATGTTGTTTTTTCCTGTAAAAGTGGGACCAAGTCTGCCAAAGCTCCTAGGAATGCTGTAAAGCTTAATTAGCATCTGTGTAGCAATCTGAGATTCTTTTTACTTTCCTTTCTTAAGTAACATAAATCTAAGACTGTTCTTTTACTTTTCTTTTCTCTCTTGTTTTTGTAGTCTATAACGTCTGCAACTTTTCAAGCCTTTAGTCCCTCCATAGTCCAGTTCTCTCCTGTGGATTCCTCTATCTATGCTGAAGTTTTCTTCCACTGTCTCCTGAATCTGTTACCCATGTTATGCCACCTTCGAAAGTATCCTCAAGATACTTCAGTCCCTTAAATGAAGCTATTTAATGAGCTAGAACTCTTCCTCAGGTTAAGTGGCTTTTCAAACTGAAGAGTTCTCAGGAAGACCACGTATTTATTTGTGAAACTGGATGGATGCAAATTTCTGTCACCGCCACACAAGGCACAACAAGAAAATCCATTGATTCAAAAGAGAAGTGGATACATTTACATTATTTGGCTGTGCCTATACAAAACTAGTGTTGCTCATCTTACAACTGCAATAACTCGGCATGAGAGCTGCTTCTAAACCTACTGTCTTTGCCATGTTTCATAGTTTCTACTGGTCGTAATCAAGGCTTTTGATCTCTCTTCCTCTAAAACTAGTACCTCTTCTTCTGGTGAACACTCAATACTGTATTATGGATTTTTTTTAAAAAAGGGTGTACTTAGAGATGAATGCAGTAAGAACCTAACTGGGAAAGTGATTTAAAAAAAATGCAATGAGCTGTAACTGTCATACAAGTAACAATGATGGAAGAGACGAGGAATGAGGAAATTTGTGACTAAGAGATCTTTGATGGGGGAAGGAAACAGGATGAGGTGAGGAAAATGGGATAGAGTGGAGAGAGGCAGGGAGAGCGATAATTAATTTGGAGATCATATGGGAAGGAAGAGTGATTTAGAAAGGGGAAGGCAAGGGCAGGGAGTTTGGCAAGAGAGTGGGAGGGAAGCTTGTGAAGAGGGAGAGGGGAAAAAAAACCCTTATTTGTAAAAAACAGCAAATTCTGCAATTAGATGAAAACAGGCCCAGCAAGAAGCATGATCTGGAATGTGAGCGCAGGGTGGATTGAGCGGGATTAGCTTTACGTCAGAGAATGGCTCACAGTGCCCAGCGCGTTACAAAAGGGAGTGCCAGAGATCACACACTGATCTCCGTTTCCCCAAGGTTGTGGAGTTTTCAGATTACAAGTCTGACCAATTCAGTTTTTGTTTTAAAGTAGTATTTTGTTTTATTTGATATATTGAAAACAGCAGTGCCTCTATTTTGTGTGTTATTTATTTTTAACTTAAAAATTGCGAAACAGCAACAAGGCTCTAAAATATGTATTTCATTGGGAAGATGGATACGGACAATGATGACAGTTGCAATTCAGGCAGAAGTCAGTGTTTTAATCAGAGATAGGACACTTAATGTAAAGGGACACCTCCATCACAGTCTGCAGATTGAAATCACAATACTGTGGCTTATCAATAATTGGCATTTTCAGTTTGTTTGCTAAATTTTATTTAGATGGGGAGGCAGCAAGCCCCACCTCTCTCTTCATGGATTAAATTTGCGATCGGTCGTCAAATTTTAAGCAGGCAATGGTGCAGCTAACAATGACTAGAAACCAGCACCTTTATTATTTGCCAGTACTACATTCTGTGGATTGATTCCTTCTGCAGTGAAAACTAATAGAAAAATGAAGTGCTCTGTAAAGCTTTAGAGACTTGTGGAAAGCATTTGTTGTAAATGAAGACCTCTTGCCACTCAGCAGGTAACTTTAGGTCACCTCCCAAAGAGAAGAAAATCTTGAAGAGAAATGGGCAATGGAAGATGATTTCAAAATGTTATGTAGTGTTCAGTCCTGATCCCACTCAAGCCAATGCCAAAAAAGCCTCCTTGATCTCAGCAAGAACATAAGTGAACTCATAATTCCTTCTGAAACAAACATAACTGTTTGGACTCAGATTTATGAATGATGAGAGTGGTTTATGTCTTTGCACAATGTCAACCATTTTTCTTTGTAAACTGTCAGTGCACAAATTAAGACGATTTAATTATATGGAAAGGCTAGAAGTGTGATTCCAAGTATTTTCTGAGGTAGAGAAAGACAAATATTTGTACTAGTTTAATCAAAAGTGTGAACATAATGCTGGCTCGGATCCTCCTGTGTGGATAGCAAGGCCTGTGCACTGGAAATAATGGTACTGGTGGAAGGAGCTGCTGGCCAGTGGTACAGCTTCATTTTGTTAATAGTGCTCCCTTGGTGAAGGTAACCTTTCGTATAGAAGTGAGAGCAGATCTGCTAGCATGAGTGCTCCCTACCTGCATCAGCGCAAGAGAGCGAGGTTGGCAATGGATCACTATGTAATTGTTTAAAGCAACCCAGTTCACCTGAAGTAAGTTGGGGCTCACTTAGTCCTCCCAAGACATTGAAAGGAGAGAGAGTCTCCAGCAGATGGGCAAAGACAAGCATCAGAGACGGGGTTGGGGACAATAACCTCTCCTAATGGGGCGCACATGGGTCAGGACATTGCTCTACAGTCACAGGCATTTAGCTGGGGAGAACTAGAGAGTTAAGGTGAAATTTTCTTAAGGCCGGAGTGTTGCTATGGACTGCATTAATTCAACTCAATCAATCAAACTGAAGACAAGGACTAAAAATACTAATTAAAAGTAAATATTTCCAATCAGAGTAAGTTTTAACAACCCGTAACTTGAAAGTAATTTGGCTGATTTTCCTCAGTTTTTGCAAAAGTGACTAAAATACACCTGGCAAGCTTCAGACTCAAGCAGCTTTCCAAGCCAAAGCTATGATGAAGGGATGGAAATGGGGTGCTATAACGGAAGCTAGCTTCAGCCTTAACCACAGAGATGTTGCTGCCTCCTGTTAACATCCCCAAGCTATGCCAAAGCACACAGTAAGTGAATTAAAATCATCACATAAAATGGAATGTTTGTAAAACTTTAGTCAAGTAATGTATTTATCTGACATAGAAACATTAATCATAACACAGCTATATCTCAAACCTTTTCTTCCCCAGACATGGAGACCAGCACAGTTTGCCCAGAAGACTGACAAATTCTATGTGTGGTGCGTCAGGAGGAAGCAAGGTCCAGCTGCATTCATCACCTGGAGTCCAGCGTTTGCTGCGATCGATTTCTTGGCTCTCTCCTGAAGAGGAGGGTTTCATTTCAGAGGCTGTGAAAATTGGGTTTCCATGCAGGTAATGAAAAAAGATTTTTTGAAGATTTTATAAAGAAAAGATTCGTATTTTTACAACGAAGAGTGGTAGCCATACTTGTGCGTTCTCAAAAAAAGACATCAGCAGTTATTAGCTGTTCTTTTGGCTTTTCCAACAAAGTGAACATTTTCTTATTTGACCGAATAATGAGGAAAGTGGCTAGTGGATGTATAATTAGCTAATTATAGTGCTAGTGTAGAGACTAGCACAGCTCTACACGGCAGAATCGTACAGCCGCTAATCTCACTGTTATCTCCTACAGGAGGAGGAAATGAGCTGGGCCGCGGTCTCTGAACCTCATCCTCCCTCTGGCCGGGGACTCTGACAGACCCAGGGCGCAGAGCCTCAGGATGTTGAATTTATTGTTCCCGTTTGCTTCAGGGCCTTTCCTAAGACTTAAGTCCCTCGCCCTGCAGTAAAAGTGATAATAATAAAAAGGTCTATGATTCACAGTAAAGCACTGTATCTCAAGTTAAACAAGTACCTAAGTGCTCTGCTGAATTGGGGCCAAGGGTGGATTACTGAGAGAGCTGGGCAGTCTTCCCATCTCCAGCCAGTTCACCAAGTGGTCTCAGGCTAATCATGGCGTTGTTCTGGGGCTTAGTTTCCTGCACATGTTTATCGCAGGGTAATCTATTCTGACTGGTAAAGATAGAGAGATAACGAGGGAACATGAAAAAACTCTTCAGAACATCACAGAAGGGAAAAAGTGCTGTAGAGAAAACAGGCTTCTGCATTGGGTATATATTGCGTGTTACGTTCTCCTTATGATTTTTGTTTTGTCTCTGGAGTCTATTCAGTATTCGTGAAAAACATCGGGTAGCTTATTAGCAGAGTCCACTTGCACTTTAAATGGCAAGAGTGTAGTCCGAATCCCACAGAAACCAATGGAAGAAGATCCAGCGCTGCACGAAACCAGCAGCCCAGAACGGCTCAGGCTGTGTTGCCTTCAAGCAGCCTCATCATCCTCTCAGCACTGGCCTGCTGTAGGAGGTGAATCCAGCAGGTTTTGTCCAGGCTGTTGCCTTCCTGCCATACAGCAGCCTGAAAAATTAACTCAGACCCCTTTGCAATGGCTTATTAAAAGGGAACTGGAACAAAGCCTTTGGCAGCTTCTGCCTAGCCTGCGCTGGGAGAATTTCCTCTAATCAGATATGGGGCTTTTAAGGCTGTTTTGCATTTCTCTGACTCCTACCTGGCAGAAAGTGGCTAGAGAAAGGGCAGGAGTGTCACTGTGGACACCATTTTATGGATATGAGAGGGGCCTGGTTACCATGTAACAGTTTGCAAGAACAGACTTTTAACACTTTTTCTACTTGAAAATTTATATTACATTTTGCAAAGTTAAAGCAAAATAGCTTAGTGTATTGAATTGCAAGAGAGCTATCCTGAGTACATATGTTCACTCTATCTTTTGATACAGAGGAAGTTAGCATAAAAAATCTTTACTAAGAATAGATTGTGCCAGAATATTAGTTTTGTAGCATAACAAACAGACAGGAAAATATAAATATGCTAATCCATCCTATGCAAGATAAGAGCTGAGGTAAGGTACTCTCCTGATTAACAGCTGCTAGCTGATGTTGTAAGCACAATAGTGGAGATCTTTATACTACATTAGAGCATTGTTTGTGAGAGCAGAAAATGCCCATGTTACTTTTGTGGACTTTGAGCTACAGTTCTGAAAGAGAATACATTTTTTTCTTTATAATGAGCGGCCATATTTTGTTTATCCATAGATAAAGCAGCACTGTAGCATACTTCTATTTCTGTGACCTCCTCAAAACCTTTCTGCAGGCATTTCCTGATTCCTGAGTTCTGCAGATTTAGAATCAAGACTGAAGAGCAGTGAGCATCAGCGATATTTCCTTTTTCTATTGCACACTCACGAGTCAGTCCAGCAGGAATTAGCACAGACCAAAATAACTATTTTTGCTCAGGCTCCCCTTTCTGCAAGGATAGAATTCCCAAATTCTAATCTCGCCCCCAATTCCGGCTCACTTTCTGTGCGTACAAGGCGTGAGGTAGCTGGGGCCAACGTGCAGACAAAGGATTAGCACCCGTGGGGAATGAGCTGTTTTCAGCTCCCCCTGCATAACTGTGGATTTGAAGGCTTATTTCCTTACCTCTTTTGCGGTAAGTGAAGGGGAAAATCCAGTCGACCAATAAAAGAAATGGAAATACAGTCAATGGGAAGGGGTTGTGGAAAAGGGGTTTGTGGAAAGGGAGTTGTAACTAGGCTGTATCCCATGTGAGTAGCTTTCAAGGCCCACCATCCCATCTTTGCCGGGGATGCACAGGAGACAGCAAGTGGTACAAGCCCATTCTGGTCATTTCCAACCATGGGAAAGATCTCCTGAGCTGTTTGCCAGCTGATATGACAGACCATCTTTACCTGGCCCTAGGCTGCAGGCGAGCAGGCAAAGAATTGGGTAATTAGAAACTGGCCCTTGTCATCTCCTCCAGGGTATGATGTGTGGGAAGATCTTAATCCTGACAGACAGTGAGTCCAAGACAGGATTTGCCAGTCCTTAGCTGGAAACAAACTGTTTAGAGAAGACAATGCAGGGGCAAATCTTGTGACAGAAAGAGCAAATTCAAAAGGTAAGCGTGATATTTAAAACATAACAATTCAGTTGCAGAAAAAAACGCTACAATGCAGGCGGCGTCCACTAAATGCATTGTTCAGCTAGGATGGAGATCGGTCCTGGAGCTACTGAAAAAGGATGTGATTCATCCCTTACTGAAACTACACTAAAATTTCTCACGAAATGATAAAAAACATTAATACGTGCATTACATCAAAGTGTATACTCTGTTAACAATGTAAAGTCTGTTGCTTGGAGAGAGAGAATACATAGTGTGTAATTACAATACCACCGAAGAATACAGCTTATGTGTTTAGGTATGTCAGCTGTCCAGCTGCACTTAAGTATCTTTCAGCATATCCATTACATTTGCATACGATACATGTAAATTAATATGTCCTTAACTCATACCTATTTCTGCATGCATAGATGTAGTATGCATGTATACATGTATACATATATAGGTATGATATAAGCACATATTCATTCAGAGCATTTTAATATAGTTAAAACACGGTGCCAAAAATGTACACCATCTGTTTTCAATCAAAATAGCCTATTTCAGAGGAAGGGAGTGTTGTCTGGTGATCAGAGCAGGGGAACTAAAGAGTCAGGACTCATGGATTCCATTCCTGAATCTGCCAGGACTTGGCTGCATGGTTTTGACAAGGTCTGCGACTCCTGTGTACCCTGCTTTCCCCATTTGCAAAATGGGGCAGCATCTACTCATAGGATGTTGCAATGGAAAACATAATTAGTATGTGCTTGGAAAAATATGGAAGTTCTTGTTATATCATCATGGTATGTTTGAAGAGGGGAATTTAATTGAGAAATACAGTACAGGATTTGTTTCAGAAGACATACGTAGCAGCTGGGTGTGTAATTACAGCTATTTGTACACATGTGGGTAGCCTAATTTTTGAATGATAGCACCCTTAATAAAGTTAATGGGGAAAAAATGGTGCTCAACACTCTATGAACCCAGCCAATACTGTAAAATTTTTCACACTCTATTGAACAGGGTTTCCACGGTGACAGCCGTACACCAGTGGGTGAAATACGTGCTGTACCTAATTTTCATCCTGAAATAGGAAAATACAAGTGGGTATTGGGATTTTCTGGCAGGTTCCCTGCAGAGAAAGCCTAGCTCCACTGAAGACAATGACAATGCTCCTATTAACATAATCAGGACAAGATTTCACCCTATCCGCTTCTTTAGCTTCAGTGCGTCCCTTTCAGGAATACAGCAGGGACGGATCAGCCCATCCCGCTGTGCTTCCTCTTGGGCACGTTGGCCACGTGTGCACCGTGGCACACAGCAATGTGTCTTCCTGCGCATGGTGGGCTGCGCGGGGTGGCCCGACCTGCGTTTGGTGGGAGTGCTCCAGGTGTCGTAGTGGGCAGAACGGTAGGGGTGCTACATGCTCCTGGTCTCCTGCCATCCTCACATGCCAATTCCCAAACTCCTTTGGTTCCCTCGTAGTGCGCACATCTGTGGGGTGTTACGGCTGTGCCTTGCCTCTGGAGAGAGAGATCAGAGGTGCTTTCCATTGGGATGAGAAATACCATATAGCAAATTGCATAAATGCAGCAGCTGCGGAGTGTTGGAGAGGAAAAGAAACAGTGTTTGTACGTTGGGGTTTGCCTGGCTGCCAGTAGGAAAGTGGCAGTGAGAGAAATCATGTGTGCTGAATGCTGCTTATGTATTCTGCAAACTGAGGCATTCTAGTATGTGATAAATATTTGATCTAAGTATGAATGCATTTCAACATCTATGTCTTTGTCACCAAGAAAAATGGGCTGAGCTTGTTTGGTTTTCATGTTTTTGACAGCTGCTGTTCCCCAGGTTGCACCTCGTATCTCATTAGTGCACTGTTGCTTAAGTACAGCTTCAAAAGTACACTTAGGATCTTACAACGTACACACCTAAAATGAGCCAGTTGCTCATCCAAGTGGGCTGGTATGGTGACACATGTGATAAAGCAAGGAAAAGGCAAGGCAATATGGATCTGACGGCTATTAAGTGGATTTACAGGTTTGTCACTCAAAGAAATGCTTTTATGCAAATGAGTGAGGACAATATGCAATATAAGGTTACGTCGAAGAAACAAAACAGTTGATTCAAACACCAGTTTGTGAGAATTATATCTCCACATCTGAGATCTTAACAAAAGTTATCATCTTCTGTCTTTGTATGTGTAAACGTATCTGCTCTTTGGATCCCACCTGCTATATTTTAAAGAAAGGGTGTGTTCACATAGTGCCTAGGATATGCTTTGTAAATACAGCTTTCAAGCCTACGGAGAGCTTCCATCATACATATGACAGTTTCCATCATATATATGTACCATATTCATTTTTAACTGCCTTGAGTCAGAGCGTTGAAGATAACAAACTTGCTAACTAGGATAAACTTTTCTTCAGTTCTTGAACTTTTGTAAAATGAGATTCCTCTTTAAAGGAGGTATAATTACCAGCCAAACGAGACAACAGCTTCTAATGTCAGGCTATCGGTAACACAAAGAAGCAACTAGCGAGACTGAAGCAGGGAAGGAGGGTACGGCTCAGTGGGAGGGGACCAAGGATCTAAATCCTGCTTTCTGCTTATGATAATCTGTACCTGGAGGGGAGAGGAGAAGATGCACCTAGGAGATGCATCTCTTGTGTGCAGTAAATGAGAGCTGTTCATTCAATCGATTCCTGCAGTGAGCTCGTACAAATGCATCGGAGGCTCTTACGCACAGATTTACGTTTTGGGAAGAGAGAGGTTTTGCTGTTATGGTGCATTTGTTTTTCTGTCTCTCTACTGTGACTTCTAGCAGGGAGGCATGAAATCAGGGTGTATTGCCAAATGAGTGTCAGCCAGTTCTGGGGCTGGGGCCAAGAGGCAGCGATAGGGAGCTGGTGAAGATCGCTGCCTCTCAGCATGGAGGGCACTGGACTCCTGGGTCTGACCTTGAGCAGTCAGGAAGAGGATGAGGAGGCTGAGCCAGGCAACCCAGCTCCCTGCAGAGGCCACAGCCCCGGTGCAGAGCAGGGCTTGCTCTAGGTTGTCTTTAACAGTCACTTCCACCGAACCAGAGCAGACAGAGTCCGGCACAGCCGGAAGGTCTTGGAAGGTCTGCAGGGTTGCCTTGTTTTTGAGGACACTTGTCTGACCCAAATAGCCAGGGTTTCGCACGTTGCCAACAAATCATAAAAATGTTCAGTTTACCACCAGACTGAAAAAAAATTAAGAATCTGGAAGGCAATAAACCGCAGATTTTTTCCCCTGTAATCCCAAAGAGCATGACTTTTAAATTATGTATCACTCCCTAAACCCAAAAATTGTTCTGCAGTCTGTTGGTGATGGTGTTCCCGGGAATTTGTAACTGAAACATACTTTGTTCTGTTTTGTAATACCCTTCCACTATATTCAGGGATTATTTCTGACAGTGTCAAGAAAGGCCTCGTGACTTCAGTTCATGCAAACTCCTCCTCAGAAGAGGAGGAAAATTGACAAGAGAAAATTGCTGAAATTCTTTATTCACATAAGATAGATGCAGTTTCTCAATGACTTTTAACTACGGAAATCTGCAGGTGTTCCAAGCAGTAAGGCAGCATTACCGGCACTCGCATTGAGATGGATCACAAAAGGGGAGATGCTCTTTAATGTTTTATACACAAATACATCGCACTGGCCTTGCTGTTCTTAGGTGGATGCTACACGGTGCGATGGTCTGACATAACTAACAGCTGTTGTGTCAGCGTTTGGAACATGAAGTCATCACAATACACCACAACATTTTCTGCTCAGGGATTGAATTGAGCTAGTATGTACTGATCTTGTTTTCCAGTTTCTGCTGCTATTTGCACACATGAAGTGCAAAAGCAGAGCTTGAGGCAAGCAATGCCTGATGCTACAGCAAATCTTCAAAAGTAGCATGTGTGCCGCGTGTGATTTGAGTCTCATGTTGGGATCAATATCCAGCTTCTGCTTTTGCTTTGTTACAGTTCCTCAGTGTCTGGACTGTGGCGAGGAACATCTCAGGTGAGACAGAGGAGGGGAGACTCACTATGTCAGACATGAAACTTCTGCCATTATTACAAAGAAAATGGAACAATATGCAATGAGAGCGCCGGCGCACTCCAAACCACAGCCCTCCTAGACTTCTCCTTCTTCCAAGTCTGATGGGGATCCAGATGCAAAGGAACTTTTCCAAAAAAACAGACCTTGGCTCTCAGTGCTTCATGCTGCAGAGAATTATGCAGTTTCTGAAATTTTTCTTTGAGAACATTTGTTTTCCCGATGGTGTTACTTCATGGACTGTATTTACTTTTTCCATTTTGTTCATAGTTACCAGTGTGTCTATTTTCATAGTCATGCTCTAGAAACAGAAGTTCCTTTCCCTCTCTCCACTCTAATCCTTGTAACCCTCACCCAAGGTGGAGGCAGAAGCCAAAGCTTAACACCTAATTTGGATAATAACTCCTGCCCACCTTCTCCCTCCTCCCACTTCACTTGTCCCTTTATTAGATTAGCTATACAGAATGAAGTGCTAACGGGTGCTTTCTAACAGCTTTGAAAAACACCATAATGAAAGGAGCCAAGTAAGAAAACAGAATGTTTGGCGCCAGTAATGGAACACAAAACTTTTTACCTTCGTCCATGGATTTGAATCTAACCCAGCTCAGTAACAGCCCAAGTTGTTAACATGGCAGGGTTATGTGGTAGCCTGAAATAGTTCAAGTTCTTAGTCCATTTTGTCAGGTATGGGACGCAGAACCCTGGACTCCGTGCACGGTCTTGAACATAATCCAGCTCCGTTCTCACTGTCAGGGCAATGTGGTTGCCTGGGTAGAAATAGTCCATGCTGTTAGCCAGCTTTCTAGAAGAAAAGCTTCCCCATCAAAGAAACAGTCAGGTCAAGTAGCGCTGCCCCATCATGTTGGCCATTGTGGTGGTAGGGAATGGTGAGGAGTCGGTGGACTGTAAGAAGACAGTTCCATCTCTTAGAGGCACAGGAGCTATGCTGCGTCCAACACATGGGAGCATAGCAGCACCCCTGGAGTTAGTAAAGAAATGAGGACCTTTGTAGAAATGAACAGCACTTCCAGGAGATCCTGGCGTTTGAAAGCTAGCTCCCTTGATGCTTTTTCTGTGGAAGATACAAGTGGAATTTTTTTAAGACCCTTGTCTTCTCTAAAGAAGCTGGCTTTCAGAGACTGTGTTGGAGTTGTTACCCAATAGGCTGCTGTCTTCATATATGGCTAATGCATGCTGTGCAGCATATGTGTACCCTTTGGACAAAGCTTCTCTAGTGTGTCTTTGCATCTGGCTTGCTGGGAACTCCTGCAGAGATGCAGAGATTCAGGCATGTGCCTAGGCACAGAGGAGTCACAGGGCAGGGCAGAGAGGCAAGCCCAATTTTGCGTCGTGCTTTGGGCTCGTCAAAGTGGTCTGGGAGCCCTCCAGCCCAAACAACACTGGTGCTGAGGATGCTCAAGGTCTCACAAAAACAAGCTCCAAACCAATGTGAAACAGGTCTCAGGCTTGGCTTTCACAGTGTTAGGTTCACTTTATACTGTGTTTCCAGCAAGAACTATCTGTCAATAATAGATCTTTGTAATCTAAGGATGTTCCAGTTATGTGTCAGCTTTACACAGCTTTTCTTTTTCATATCCATCTTCATTGCCAACATAGCACAGGACTTCTCCAAAGAGTTTTGTTGGAGAAAGAGTGCATACCAGCATTTTTGCCCTATTGCGGCTACTTTATCTTTGGATAGAGCCAGGACCAAGGGAAGGAAAGGTTAAAATGACTTAACAGGTGCCTTTTAGCAGCCTTGGATGATATGCTTCTCTTTCAAGGAAGCAGCTGCATAAAGATGTTCCCGAACGTCCTGCATCCTGCACGAAGAGGCCTCGTCCCTTACAGACCGAACCTGAGTCTCCTGCAGATTCTGTGGTATCCCATGAAGTGTCTCTTTTCATGATGGGAGAGCCCTAGTAAAGTCTTTATTTTGGCCAGATTTGCCAAAACTTAATCTCTGTGAACGCTCTGTCCAGTTTGGTTGGAATTGTCTGCTGGCTAAAAAACTGACATCCAAGCAAGGCACCTAGTCTGATCTGATGTCCCTTACTCCCTTTACAATAGATGCTAAAACCAGGATGGGACTGTAGTTTTTTCTTCAAAAGGGCAGAACTTGCTTTCAGCTTCTTGCAGCATATAATGTATGTAGAGTGGCTCAGGAACAACGCCAATTAAACTAAATGTTTCCTCTACATAATGATCCATTCGCAACAGTAATTTATCAGTATTAACATTTAGAATTTATTTCCAGAACCAATATTTTAAAGTATGATTAATCTGCAACAAGATTAAAATAATTGCTTGTAACATTTTAACAAACTTTGCCAGGTGACAAGAAATTTGTGAATGTCAAATTACCGTCAGAGTTTCAAAATGCACTCACTTACTGTTTCTACAAGTGCAAAACAATCTTAAATAATAAATACAAAATGTCAGCGCTACCATCAATCAGCACAAAAATCATCTTTAAAAATGTCATTAGCTATGCCCTTAAACTTTTTCAGGAGATCTGGAAGCAGGGTTATTTGTCACATGTGGAGTCCACATTTGTGAAAAGATCTCACAATATTAGAACCCTAGAAAGTGAGTTTCTCTGTTGTATTTAAGGTTATGGCTCGCAGAGTTCAATCTTCCCTTATTCTGCAAACCCTTTTGACTTTTACACGTCGCTTTCCATCTTGCCTCGTGCACTGCATCCCTGAGCAAGTAGTTGTTATTCATGTCTCCCAAAGCAGGACGTTCACATTGGGCTGATTTGGAAACCATATTTAGAGCATATTATCCTAATGCTTTATCTATCAGCTTGCATGGGCAAGAAGAGGTTGAGACATTTTTCTCTATGAGTTCTTTGAAAGCACAAATCTTGCTGGTTCTGAATTCTTATTATCATTGGTGCAATTGTAGCTTTCAACCCTTATGCTATCAGTGAAGTGAGATTTTCCTTCCACCCTCTTGAGCTACACAGCAGATAAAAACCCAGTCCTTTCTACATCAAGCCCTTGTACTGTCGTATTCTTAGGACTAGGGGCAGAGGATCTAGGGTTGCAGATCTTCCATGGTCACCTCTGACTTCACTGAGTCAACATAATCCACAGTGTCTGCTGCTCTGTCTTGGGCAGAACTTTGATCAGCACATTTGCAGAGATAGCTGAATTTCAGTTTGACATCTTGCTGATCTCTGCTGGACTTCCAAAACAGGGTATGAGTCATGAACTATTCCCTGTAAGGTAAGCCTCACTGGTTTGCGAGCTATAAAGGAAGCCTGTGTTATTTTTAAAAGACAGAATTTTTCTTTCATTCCCTCCTCCCCTCCAGACACTCTCTCTGTTTATTTTTCATTCTGCCCCAAACCTTCTTTGTTTATATCCCACATTTTGGAAATTTCTTTCTTCTCCTTCATCTAACTGCTCTTTTATTCCACATGGTTTCTCTGAAGAGGCAAGCAAGATCTGGAAAGAATCAGACATTTACATTGATAATGTTCCAGCCGGATTAGCAAATGTTTGGAAAAGACCTCATGCTTTGGGCACCAACTTCTCTCTGATTGGGGTAAAACACTTTAATGACTGGGGTTATTGCTCGGTAGAGGCTTTTTTCCTTTACGGTATCTGGTGCTAGTTATTATCAAAGACAGATTGCTGGACTATGTGGACTGACACTGGGCTACTCCAGTCTGGCAATTCTCATCTCTCTATGAATGTGAATCCAGACACATTTCAGTCTAAGCTGGGTGTTCTTTTTGATGCATACAGGATAAATAATGAGTTATACTCAGTAAAATTAATTTGCCACAAGAAGAAACTGGTGACCTTTGTATCCATCAGCCCGTATACTTGCTGAACTGAATCCCCAGTTCCATTGGAAGAGAAGGAGCCACAGAGCTTTCCACATATTTTAAAATATATGTAATCGCAAGCAACAAAGACTTAGCAGAATGCTTCAGTCATCTGGGTTTAGACATAAGGCAAGGTTAAATTTAAAGCCCAGACAATACACTCGCAGCTAACTTTTTGACCTCATTCTATATGTGGGTTTTCTTCGTTGCAGAATCTGTGTCACGAGGCTGAGAATGCCAATACACTTTTTAGACGGGGAGTTGATCCCTTAGGCACTTATCTAGCTGAACTGGAATAATTGCTTCCTTTCCTCGTGTATTTCTTCAACGCATTTTTATATGTCATAGTCTTAGAGTTTCTGTTGACCAGAGCAGGAAGCCATACAGCAAGTTGCAGCCAGATTTCAGGGACAAAGCTGATTAACTCTGGCGAAGCTCTAATGCAGATCCCATCCCATTTAATTCCTTAGCTCGCCTCCGCACTGCGTGGTATTCCCTCCACAGACACAGTCCTACATTACCAAGTGACACAACACCACCAGCAGCCTCACATAAATCTTGCAGAGCTTGGGGCTGCCAGTTCATGCCGCACAGTTTTGAGGTGAAATTCCCATCTCGGTACAAGGGCTAAACAAATGTGACACGTGATGTTCAAGTCACTCAGAGCTCTGCAAAGCAATGAGGGCTCATGCTTTGCAAAAGGGAACTTACTGTGGGTGGTTTCTGTGACCTGCTGAAGTGCACTTACTTATTCTATTGCCTGGATAATGAATTAATAAGTTTTGTACTATCAGTTGTGTGCATGTGTATTTATGTTTGTAAGTACACACCTGTACCTACAAAAGTATGCTCCATTATATAAAATCATAGAATCATAGAATCATAGAATAGTTTGGATTGGAGGGGACCTTTAAAGGTCATCTAGTCCAACCCCCCTGCTGTGGGCAGGGACATCTTCAACTCAATCAGGTTGCTCAGAGCCCCGTCCAACCTGACCTTGAATGTTTCCAGGGATGGGGCATCTACCACCTCTCTGGGCAACCTGTTCCAGGGTTTCACCACCCTCATCGTAAAAAATTTCTTCCTTGTATCTAGTCAGGAGCATTCTAGTCAGAGCATATATCTAGTCAGAGCATCTGCTCTGATGACACCAGTTGGAATAAAATTGAACTGCTACAAAAGCAGAAATCACGGAGTTTCTACTGTTTTCAGGGATGATAATCTTTTTCCTGCAAAGAGGTTTATGGTGGCAGTGAGCTGCTAATACAGTAAGGAAGACAATGTAAAAGCAAAAAAACCCTCTGCTGACATCTCTACATCCATATCAGCTTAAATTAAATGAGAATTTAACTTTAAATTGTCAAAAGGTTATTAGGCCTGTGTTTAATAGAAAGACTGAGGTTTTAGTCTGATTTTGACAAGGTTCAGGTTAATACTGGCTAGCTGAATTCCACAGACATTGCCACACCTCTGGGAGCTGCATATTCACAGACAGAGAGAGACAGTTTGACCTCATCCAATTTATACATTTGATCTAATGCACTGGAGGTCATCTAAAAATAGAGATCTGGAGAGGAAGACGACTAATGCTCTTGAGCCACAGACGAACAAAAGCAGCTCTCCTTCTTCCAGTCTCTTTTCTCTGTCTGTACTAGGCTTCAGCTCAAACTTCCCTATGGTAAAAAAATTGCTTTTATCACAGATCCCCTCAGAATAGATAACTTCACGCTTAATAAGTCTAAAAGAAGATTTGTCAGCCCTTCATGAATAACCAGATGTTGGGAAAAGGATGGTGTGTCATTTCCCTGAACAAACATTCTTGGCATTTATGCATTTCCTCCCGTATCTCCTTAAAAAATGATTGTGTGTAAATTTAGTGCTGACAAAACTGAGGGCCTGGGAGAAAATGGATTACTCATTCATTTGGTAATTATAGTTGGTCAAGGCATGCAATTTCTGTTTTCTGGGAAATTTGACACTGAGATATTACTTTTCATTCTGATTCAGAATATTTAAAGCAAAAATATTACCATAAAGCAAAAAATCCAAGATAGCATTGTTTCAGACCCCTTTTTGTTTGAAAATTTCAAGGCTTAGTGTTCCTTCAACAATATTTTTAGTTTCCATTATATGATGAGACTACTGATGGAAACTTGCTTTTAAATCATCAAATGCCACTCCTACGTACTGGGCTAGAAAAGATAAGATGTTTCATTCAGTACTAAAGAGCATCTGGCAGTATTATTTTGAAAATGTGTTAAAATAGCATATTTGAGTTATCCTCAATCATATGCAATCCTTCAGTTATATGATAACGTGCCAGTAATAATGGTTCATTTACTCTAGCACAGCTACTGAAACTAAATAATGAAAAGAAAAAAGCTATTTTTGAGATAAAATTTTAAAAACTGCCAAAACACCACCACTTCCATTTCAACATTTCCCTGAAAGTCTTAAGCGTAATCAATACAACTTCACATGTAACAAAACAGTGGATAAAAAATACTTGTACAATTAGAAAATGTTACTTGAAATGTCTGTTTTGATAAAAAGGTCAGGCAGTCATTTATCTCTGTATTTCTAGAATTCTGTCCATGTCCAAACAGGTGTTTGGTGGTTTATGTAGGTTTATGTGTAACTGGTGTTCTCATTCGCAGACTTCCCACACAGTCATCTCCAAGGTTACTTCTTTCAGTATCAGTATTTTATTGATAATTTCCACAGAGAGATCAAACAATTAATTTACATGGATGGTGAAATACTAACCATCAAACTTCAGTAAATGAAAACCCAGTTTTCTCATTCTATACCTCGGGAATAGAACAAAGATATTAAAACATTGTCTACGATGAAAAAGATTTCTGTGATTCACCTATATTGCAAAATGATTGAACAAAATGACTCCCTTGGAACCAATGTACCATTACCCTCTTTCAAAATGGCACTCGTCTTCCTCTCTGGATTGTGAGTCTGGTTTGAAAAGGGTGCAGTGCAGCAAATCCTGTACAGCTCTGCAGATTTAGTAATGTACTAGCAGAACCATCAATCGTAAAGAGAATTACTTTCTCTTCACTGAAGCAGGCATAACATAGCGGCAGAAAGGAAAGAGAGCCAAGATTGCAACTGATAGGTATGGCTATTTTTTACGTGTGTGGGAATTTCTCTGCCATGTGATTTTGCACACTGCGTAACTTTAAAGTCATATGTCAGAGAGAACCCCTGCCCAGAGCAGTTCAATAATCCACAACTGCCTCTAATAACTGCTGTCAGAGAAGAAAAATAAAAGTTAATGGACCAAATTTTGTCTTCTGTTAAAAGTCAATACACTGGAGTTTCCACTGATGTAACCAAGGCTACTGTATCTTTGCCAGGGTTTAAGATGTTCTCATATATTTATATAACAAAATAAATTGATTTGAAACAACACACTAGAGCAGAGCATTGATCCTTCAACTGAAGCTGAATCAGCAATTCTGGTCTGCTGATTACATCTCAGAAATCCGTCGTGTCATTAAAACAGCGCCCTGCACTCGTGCAATGGACATGCTTGATGCGGTTCCATGGTTAGCAGGGGAGCGTGGCCATCCAGGTGCTGTCCTGATGCCATGTGGCACACTGGGCAGGGTGCTTACCATCCTTTGTGTATCATTTGTGCATCTTTGAAATAAGTTTTCTTATCTTGTAAGAGTACAATGATCTTTGGATGAGATATAATGTAATTGAATGAACTGCTAGAACTCTCTGTTGTTAGGAATATGCTGCCTAACACTGAGCTTTGGATTCTTTACTCAGCAATTGAACTGAGCCAAGCCAAAAGCACTGCTGAAATACCACATTCACATTGCTTTCTACTCTGCACTTAAAAAACCCTTTTTCTTCCATCCTCTTCCCATGCAGACACTTCTTCCATTGCTTGCCGGCAAACTCCCTTCATCAGTCTGCTGCCTGGGGACCCGCAATGATCTGTCCGTCCATGTGCAGTTTCCCAAACACTTCAGTAGTAGCTCTCACCATAAGTTTAAAGCGATGCTGCCCTCTCCTGTTCACTCTTGACCTGAAAGATCCGCTTCTAAGCAAAGCCTGCAGGACCAACCGTGCACCCGTTTGTGACCACCTCCAGCTAAATCGTAGCCAGAGGAAAGGGTCCGCGTTTTTCCTCTATTTTTATCAGTCTTTTAAGGTCTGCATAAAGAGTACACCATGGAAATGTTCTTGCAAATTCTACTTCTTGAAACGTTTCCCTTCCCAACATTCCTTCTCTCTCTCTTTTCCCATCCCGCCTTATATTCTTTGTTTACAGTTTATTTTCTTTTTTTTTTTTTTATCCATCTGCTTCTTACTAGTCTCTTCTTCCCTCTGAGAGCTTTCTAAACACACTCCTCCACCAGACCCAGCTAAAAGAACATGGGTGCTAATTGCAATAAACAGTTCATTAACAATCAGAGGAGACAGTCAGTCAAAGCCTGGTTCCATTATTCGGTCCCTGAGATAAGAGTTTGACACAATAATTGTGTTAGCTCAGACAGCTCCTCAGAAGAGCCCATCAAAGAGACAAATCCCGCTTCAGGGGAAAGGGCAAATGTATGACAGCATTGAGGTCTAGAAGAGACAAAATAACAATAATTTAGTTCTTCTATTGTTCTTGTTACCACCCCTCCTACTCAATAACTTAAAATATTCACACAGCTCTTTTTAGGAACAATGCCCCTCACCCCCATTCAAGCCGTTATTGAATGCATGTATAGTTCACTCATTCTGAAACCAAATTTTCCAAACCATGGGTTGTGGGGAAAATTCAAAAGGAGCACTGGAGGGCTAGAAAAAATCTTATTGTTAATGTAATTGTTTAAATTATGATTGATTTAATATCAAAAGAAAACAGATAATTTGATTTCTGTTGTTCTTTTTCTTCAGTTTTATGCTGACAGCATCTCATTTTTCCCAGGGTAAGGGCAATTGAGAAGTAGCTGTAAATACTGACTGCAAGCAGTTATACTAATCAGCCTTTAAATGCTGGCTGCAGCTCAGTCCTTCCACTACCAGGGAGAGAGTGTTCTGTGTGCTCCTCCTGTAATTACTGCCAATTCTCACTCCTCTGCCCTGGAGGAGCTGAACTGCTCCTGCCATGGAAAGGTAATTAGCAATTTCCTGCCTAGGGAGAGTCGAACGGAGACGGGTGAGCTCAAAAGCCTTAAATACCCACAGCACTAAATACCGTTTTACTTCTTGAATATCCACAGCACTAAACGCTGCTGGTTTAATCCTTGCCCAGGGTCTGTTTGTCACCGCCTCTCTGGCACTGAGCATTTCTAGAGAGGTGTTCTCCAGCCAGCCTCCTGATATCCTCAGATGGAGAACTTAGCGCTGCGAAGTGTTGAACGTCTCTGCACGAGAGCTGAGGAGTATCAGCTCACCAGGACGAGAGTGTCACTCCTGTGGAAGCACTGTAGAGCTGGAGCCTTAGTTAATGTGTCCTGATGTCTATGATCATGCCGTTTCCCTGGTAGCACATGCTGATTTGAACGAGGAGGATGGTGTTGTCTCTTATTGAGCTCTTTTGAGGAACGCAATCATCAATGTATTGTTCCTCTCCAACAGCTACTGGATTTTGTTCCTTTAAAACTGGGCAGGGACTGGTGTGTGTTTTGATAAAATTTCTTCAGAATATCCCTGTTTCCTTTTCCTCTGTGTTCACAAGTACCCCCAAAATCCCACACGCCTCTGCCTGTTTCACAAGGAACTCGGATTTGCTTCCTGAGCTATGCCCAGGCACATCTCAAAATCTCTTACCAACTAATCTTTCATTCACCTGGAGGCCATATAACAAGGCAGACTGCCTTGAGCATTCACTTTCATCCGCCAGCGTTGCTCTCAAGGTGTTCAGCAGTCTAACAGCATCCACTTCATTTGCAATCTTCATTCAAGGCGTGCCTGCAGGTCCTGTAACACGCTGTGACGGAAAAATTTTTGCTTACATCTGGAATCACTGTTCTTGGCATCTCGGATGGGGGTGAGGGGAAACCTTCATAAAGAGAAAAGGACAATGAAGCAAGATGTTAAGACAGCTAGTCGGTCAATGAGTCACAGCTACTAAACATTTGGCACCAGCCACAAAGCAGCTAAATGTAACCAGCTCTAAAAGGCCCACAGGATGTCTCTTGCTCATTCACTCACACACACAGACACACAGGCACAGACACACACACAGACTTTAGACAAGCAATTCCCCCCTCCGCATGCTCTTAAGACTAACTTTGTAAGCAGCTTGGGCATAGGGTTTAATTTCCACAGGAAAATTTATTTTGCTTTCCTTCAGCTGGTTTTCTAACACCCTGATGGGGATTTCTGATGGTGTCTTAGGGTCTGATTCGCAGCCTGCTGAACCCAGCGTGAGTCTCTCTTTGATGTTCAGTCAAGAGACCACAGATCAAGCCCTTAGCAATCAGTCTGGGCCACATGTCCTGATGGCTTACAAGGTAGATGCTGACAGTGTAAAACAATAGCAGAGGAGGCATAAAAGGGGACTGACTATCTGTGTCTGATGCTGTATGACGGCTTCTAATGTCAGTTGTGGCCTATAGGTACATCATATAGTCACTACTGACGTGGCAACAGCTTGGAAGGGGAGAAGATAAGAACTTGTATTTCCTGGAGAAGGAAGACAAGAGAGATGAGAGGGTGTTGAAAACGAATGGTCAGGAGGACCAAAGATCAGCACTTGTGAAGGAAAGTGAAGAGGAATGTGAGGAAGCTGCAAAGGAAAAAATGACTAGAAATGGAAACCAGGTTTTCCCAGCCACTCCCAGGCGTAAAATGCTAATAACAACAACAACAACAACAATTTTAAAAAAAAAAGAATACAGCATGGTGCATAAATAAAAACCAGGCTTCTAAAAATTCTTGCAGTGGTACTGTAATAATTATACGGTGTTGGTAGACACCTCCAACCGGAGCAAAAATGTTTCTATAAGCCCCAGATCACTTACTCAAATGGGGGAGTGCCCACTTGTGCCAGCTGTGAATTTGGTCTCTGGTTTTTGTAAAATTTCGGATCCTTTGAAGGGTCTTTTAAAGAGGAAGTTCCTCAGTCTCCTTTCTGTAAAATAAGAAAGTATCATCGAGGAATTATTATTTCAAAACTAGATGAATAATACACTATCTAATTCAAGTGTTCTTTATTGTGATCCTGAGAGCTTTTTGTTTGAAACGTGCTGCAGGTCGGAGAACAGGTTTTAAAAGTCTAAATCTATTCCAAAACAACCATGAATGGTTTTCTGGGAAGGAAAGATTATATATTACACTTGGTTCCTCTCCAAGATTTGTATGTCTTACATGAATACTCCTCTGTCTCCTTCTGTGGTGACATATCTGAGATCAATTATGCCAACAGTAAAGTCTGGAATTTTTATAGTCCAGCTCTTTACGAGCATTTTCATAGAAGAACTTATGAAGGCTGAGGCATAGGAAAAGTCCAATAATACTGGCCTGTTATCTTCATCATCTCCAGCCCTGTGTCTTTTCCTCTCTACCCTCTCCAAGTGAAAACACTGGCTCACGTAATACACATACTCCATTGTGGTGATTTAAATGGCCATCTGTATGTTTATCTGAGGCCTCCGTGAATGGGCAGCCTCATTAGTGCTTGTGTCATGGACGGATGGGCCAACACAAATTCTGTTTGTGTAAGATAAATTCTCCTCTCCTGCCTTTATCTCTTTTGTTAATTCCTTTTGCGCTCTCTCGTTTTTCTTTCCTCTCTGGGAGTTTATTCTTGCTAGAACTCACTTTCCTCATTTCTGAGGTTGGATCCCGACACCTTTACTTTCCTTTTACTCTGCACATGCTTGGGAGAAATCTATCTGAAAAGACATGCATTTTTAACCTGACTGTGGCTTTTCCTGCAGGAGTGGTATTACTGAAATTAGTGGGACTACTTGGAGAAAAAATTGTTATTCAGGATGAGAGAGGGCATTGGGAGTAGTTCCTAAGCAATAACCTTAAGCTGTGACTAAGGACCTGAAAGTTTTGGATGTTGCCCTTAGGTTTATTTACTTTTTGCAATAGTAAGAAGTGGTGAATCTGTTTTATTTGTCAATAATCAAGATCTGCTTCATGTCATCTCCCAAAACTACAGTGTCTGGATTATAAACAGGGAGGGAAGGCTTACGAATTATAAGCAAAATGTTTTCATTGGATTGATCTTCTTTCATTTGGCTTTAGATTTTGAAAAACTTGTTTACAGGCAGGATGCTGAATCTGTCATGCTTAGTCGCACTGAGTAGCACTTGAGTGCACAAATACTCCTACTGGGTGAACTAAGTATTTAATAAATTCTGAGAAGCAGCGTTGTGCTTCACTGGCTGGGAAACTGGGAAGTGGAGAGGTAATTGTATTAGTCAATATGAAGGGAGGTCACCATCAGTGTTTTAAATCAAGGCTTAGAGAGAGCAAACATTAGCCTTAATTCAGACAAGCGGTGGTTCAACTGCAGGTAGGGTTTTGTCTCTGCAAAGAAATTGCAAGAGTGGAATGTTGGGTTTCCAACATGATGTTGCAGAATTTTCTGTATGATATCTGCTGCATTTAGTTCACTGCCTATTCTCAGCGCTGTCTTCAACCTGAACGCCCTACTGGACCCTTTCTGGCTTACTCCTCAACATTAATATCAGCTTCAATGGGAATTTTGAATGCTGGTGAGGACATTAAAGAGATACATGAGTGATGGCTGAAAATCACTCAGGGTCAAATGATTACTTACTCCTAAGTACTTTTGAAAGCCATCTGCAGAAATTGAGATAACAGAATCCAGTTTTCTCTTTTATCAAAGAGCATGTTCAGGAAGGGTAATGGGGCTAAGGAGGGATACATTTGCTTTCAACAATAAGTAATTATCTATGACTGAATATACACATGCAGCACATATGTGGAAGGAGGCGCAAGTGTAACAGTCTTTTCCTAGGTAAAAATGCATTTGTAAAATTTAAAAAGGATTCCCCAGACTCACAGAAGGCATTGTACCCTATTGATAGCTTTTTACAACTGAACTTAGGTTTCAGTGTTCAGATTGCTTCAGCATAGCTATGGGAAAATATAGCCCTGGTCCTAGGAATAGGAAGGAATGTCTATTTTTCATCCTCATGTAATTGAAAACTGACTGAAAACAATTGGCAGGAATCTAAATATTCACATTTGGGCAGAGACCAAACATGGGAAATTTCAGGCCAAGGGAATTTTTTTGGGAAGATTATGAGGAAGTGCATAAGAATAGCTTTTTTTTTTTAAATCATAAGTGTTTTATTAGAGGTGACTCAATGTATAAATTGTCCAACCATTTTTTCTTAGTGCTTGTTCTTAAAATCCCGCGTTTATTACTTAGTATAAAAGTAACAGACAGTGTATCTTTAAATAGAAATCACATTCCTGTCAGCTTACCCAAAGCCCAAATATGGGACAGAGTGTCAGAGAAAAACACTAACGAGGGATTCAGGGACTTGACAACGGTACAGGCTCTGCTTCTGCCTGATAAACAACTTACCCTGACTTGTGCTCCCTGAACTTGTATCTCAGGACATAAAAGTAAGGGAGAAGTAACCCCTTGCTTGAGCAACAGCAGAGAGAGAGAAGTAAATCTAATGTAGGGTGAAGTGTAGGATATCTGGAAAGTGTAGGGCAACAAGGTATTAATATCCCATTTATTTTGGTATATTGCCACCTTGTGCTGAGGTTGATAAAGAGGCACATGGCTTCGCTTGCAGAAAGATTTGGCCATACGCTGTAAACTATTATAAATATTACATGGTGTAGCTGAGGAGCTTACACTCCAAATGTAATCTAGTGTGGTTCAAACATTGAAGAACCACTCCATAAAAATGGCACTTCTCTGTTCTGCACATCTGTTTCTTGCATGTATCTTAAGAGTCAGATCTGCTTAAATAACATTTAAATGAAGGTTTTACTGTGATTTTTTTTTAAGAAAAAAACATCTGTGAGCCCTGCAGAGCCAATTCGACTGTAGGAAAGGGAGCTTCCTCTTCTTCAGCGTGACTTTTAACTGCAAGATCATTTTTGCTTTCCTTCATTTCTCTCTGCGCGTGCAGTGAAGACGTAGAGTCAGGAGTATATGCCTTGCATTGTGCAGGACTGGAGAAAAGGGCAAAGGTTGCAGCTGGGATCCTGGAGGCTCGCGTGAGCTGGTCTGGGCCCAGTTTGTTTCAGAGTAGTCCTAAAGATCCTTCCTTCCCTACTAAAATCCTGCCATCTTCTGCTACTCAGCGGTGCCATAGACTATACCCTACATAGGACTGTCCCTCTGAGCATGTGCTGCTGGCAGGGAGAGCTTGCGTTACACCAGTGCCACCCTTGTGTTGACACTTCCTGCAGGGAGACGGCAGCAGCCCAGCTAGTGCAATGCTGGGGTCCTCCTGCAGTGATAAAGATTAAACTAAAAGCCTCCAGGGAAGCGTAGCGGTGCACTGGAGTGCCATCGGGACCCTGCGCCAACCTTCTCTTTGTTAGCAATCCCAGCTGGGCCCACCTCTCTTCTCCCCTACCTCTGGGGAATTCCTTCCTCACCTTCTTCCTTCCTCTCCCTTTGGGATTGGGATGCTTCCCGGCTTGCTCCGTTCTTGTTGAGGGGAGCCTTGGCTACTCCTGCTGGTGGGAGATACTGTCACACCCTTCAAAGTCCTCTAGCTGGAAACCAGCTGTTCGAGTGACTCCCAGTGACCTTCCTTTCCCTTCCCTCTCGGTGGCCTGTCTGTTTTTACCGAGAGGCTCACACCACAACCACCTTCCAATGTGCTGCTGCGATTTGAACTCTGGCAGCAGGAAAAAACTGACCATCCTGCGCCTGGTGGCTCACTGTGCTGAGCCACCACATCAGCTAGAGTCTAGCTCCTTATTACATCCAGATGCACAAACAGTTTGCCTGCCAAGAGTATGCTTGGTGCTTCATGAAACCCTATCACTGAAACGGATTAGTGTCGGGACTGCCAGGAGCAGCGTTCGGGAAACGCATCGGGAGGAAGGAAGCCTCTGTACGTATGGCACATCCACCTCGTGAGATGGGCTTGATTCTGAAAACTGTCTTTCTACTCAGAGGTAATTAAAAGCACAGAAGGAGTAAAACAAAGGAATACAGGAAGGTTTGCCAAGTGACCCCGGATTATAAATCCAAGCTCCACAAATCCATGCCCTCTCCGTAGTCTCACATCCAGGTCCCTTCATTTCTGTTCTTGGTGTGCTACTGCGCAACTCCTTTCGCTCTGGCTCCTCAGCTCTGGGCAGTTTCCTTCTCTGCTGGGGCAGTATGAGTCTTCTCCTGCAGCTCCCATTTTACAGTCCACGGTGCCTCCCACCCATGCATCCTTCTGTGCTTCTCACTTCACTGAGGAAGGCCTCATTCTTACCAAACCTTCATGCTTAGTGTTATCTGTTGTTATAGTTGCTGCTCAACTTAAAATTTAGAAAATGTTAATTGAATTTGCAGTGTTAACTACCTGAAGAAAAGACTTAATTGCACTTGTCTGAGCAAAACTGATAGGCATTTCAGCTTGGGGCTTAAAGACTTTGGGACAGAATCTGAGGTTATTTTCTGTTCCCCACATAAAAGGTAATTACTATCATTCGTGCAAAGCTTTGTACATATGTAGCCCCAGACTTTGTGTGTGTTTCACTGTGAAGAGAATCTGTGAAACAGAACCGTTATTTCTGAATTTGCTCATGCCTTTGTAGTGATTCAACCACCAAAGTTATTTGAAATCCAAGCCTGGATCCAGATTTTGCTTGCAAACGGATAATAGCAGAACCCAGAGTTCAGATGTGAATGTGACCAGTTTTCAGGATATTCAAAAAGGGAATCTGAATTTTGGAGATGAAAATTACTTCCATAATAGTTAAACCTAAAGCTTTCTAGGGACTAGTATGCTATGCAAGAGCTTCCTTCTTTAGCAAAATAAGCTGTTCCTTCTTACTCAAGGCAAATGATCTGTTTAAATCTGTAGGCTGAGTTCAGTCTGGTTTCTGGCCACAAGGGGACAGACAGTAACAGTCAAATAAGACGACACTGAGTTCTAGGTGGAATAAGTTCATCGAAGACAGTGCCACAGTATTAACTGTTTCTGGAAAGTCTATGAGAAAAGTGTATCCTAGTCAGTACAAATCAGATACAAAAATATATCTGCTGAAGTGGCACAGCAGAGATCAGAGAAATAAAGTACATATATATATTCCAGATGCAGCGTAGGAGAAAATGCTATAAATTTTTAAGTGTTTATAATTAAAAAATCTATTTTAAGTTAGGAGAGATTGAAGCAACATAGCAAGTGGCATAAGGTGCCTGCCAGGGGCTTTAGCCCTGTAAAATATTTGGAGGAGAAGGCATGAAAGGGAAGACTTGACAGATCATAGGTAAATAACGTGCTTTAGGGTTTCTTGTCTCATATTCATAGATTCAGGTCCATGCAGACTTAATGGCAGTCAGGTACTACCCTCTGGGCATAAACATTTTCTTTTTAACATTATCTCTTGTAGCACCGTTGCTTGCAGCACTGCGTCACGAGAAACAGTGGGCCTCTCCCTCAGCACTGCAGGACCAACGTCCCCATCACGCTGCCTGGCTGGCACCTCTGCAGGCAGAGATTCATCCAGCCTGAAATACAGGTGGTCACGTCAGGTCAGGGCTCAATCTCCTTCGTCAGTCGAACTGGGTTGTTTTGACCTCTGAATCGTTACTTGGTGCAGTCATAGGAAAACTCACTGAGGTAGCTGAATTCGGGGTGATTAAAAGCATTTGGGGATTTCCTCTCTTCCTTCTGAAGGTGATCACACAAAGACGGTCTTCAGTGCTTCCTGCATCAAAAATGTCCCTATAGATACTTCATTTAATTTTTAGTGACCTTTTCTTTGCATTTTTTTCGTGAAGTATCAGGCTCATTCACAGGGCTATTAATTAGTACCGAATTCAGTCATTTTGGATCATTTTGATTATTATTATCCTAAGGGTGGCATATGATCTAGTGCAGGAACTTGCTTTTAATTAGATCCTTGGAAAAAAAAAAGTGCTTAATAGAGGGAGAAGTCAGCTGTAAACTAAAGGGAATAAAAATTGACCTTTCTTGACAAACTGTCTGAATTTTCCTGGCTTTCTCATGTCTTCATGCTGTGAGTAATGCAAGGAATGCTGCAGGCAGAGTGTCTGCAGGCTCTGATATTAAAAATAAAAACTTTATACGAGCCAGTTGCAGTTTCCTCTGTCCACTTTTAGTTTGCTCATTCTCTTTTTTTTTTTCTCCTTGCAAGAAAGCAAATTCTGGAGATTGTTCCCACATGAAACACTCCCCCACATGGGTCTGTCAGTGCCGCCGAGTCACTGACATAACATCCCACTGCTCCTAAGAGATCCATGAACACTCACTGATATGCCTTTGCCAGGCTTCTCCTGTCTTATTAAAAAATATGGTTTCGTTTAACTCCTCACAGAGCAAGGGCTTGTCAGAGGAGAACTACAAAAGCCTGCAAAGCCCTTCCAGTTGACCAAGGGTGAATTTTTAAGCGTCTCCTGCCATCTTGTGGGATTGAGGAGAACATTCTCTTTGCTTATTCATACCTGAGATGTCAAAGCTTTCCTTGTGGCCCCACTGACTAGCGACCAAATGAGACACTGAGCATGGCAGTACACCCTCTTCTGCAGGAACCGTTTGGGGGGAACCTGCTGACTTTAATGGGACTGCCTCAAACCTCTCCCAGTATCCCTGTGGCCAGGCTGGCCAACTGTAGATTCGTTATCTAGTCATCGTTAGAGGAAGAGATCAAAGTGTGTGGGGACTTCTCTTGCTGTTGGTCATCTTGGGGGATGCCCATGGTGCCAGCTGAGGAAAATCTGCAACAGTATCGCCTCTGTATCAAGCAGAGTTGCCAAAGAGGCCGAGTAACTGAGTGTGGGGTTGGAAGCCAAGGACTCCTGTGTGCCATCCCAGCTAACCCCTGCTAACCCCAGCCATGGCTGTGTGGGTGGCCTCGGACAAGGCTCTGAGCACAGAGAAAGAAGCTAATAATTTCTGAGTGATAATCCCGTGTTTGTCCTTTCTTAAAACTTCCCACTGCAAAGAGCAACAGATTTGCTCTGTGTAAATAAAGCAAGAGCAACTGCCAGTACATGAACCACACTGTCTGACAGAGCTGGTTGGTTGTGCAATAATAGTTAGATCACCCAAGGTTCGAATACCAGGGGCTGACCCATGAATGCTCCCATGCTGTAACAGTGGGAGACTGAAAAAAGCCGATGTGGCTTGGTGTGACTCCTGAGTGAGCGGCAACAATATCTTCAATGTGACAAGTTTGTTTTCACACCCATACATACCATCAGCCAGCCTGTTGGCTTTTTTTTTTTTGGTCTCACTAGGTAAAGCCAGTTGAAATCAGTGTGCGTCTTTGTTTGCTTCGGGCTGCTTTGGTTGAGCTCTTTGCAGATTTTGGAATCACTTTGGGGTGATTGATTCTGCAACGTGAAAAATGCTTCTTTCATATTTTCAGCTTGTTCTTAAATTTGCTCTGTTTGAAACCACAGTGAGGCTGAAGAGACAGAGATTTCCTGAGGATGTTGGTGAGACCTCACCAGGAAGAGGCTGTCATGGCTTTAGCAGATCAGTACTAGGAGGAGTCAGGACTCTTCAAGCAGGTTTCATGGGTGCTCTCCAACAGTGGGGAAGCCATGAGGTCTGGCCTGCTGTTCCAGGCTTTGGAGGGGAATATTCTGGTGGACATAGATTTATCCATTCATTCTCCAGCCTTTTACCTTCCATGCCTGTTGTTCCCAGACATAATATCTTTAACTCTGTTAGTTCCTCTCTTGCTCTGTGTCCTTAACCTACATTCCTCCCTACCCTTAGCCCTTTGCTTGCCCTCCAATTCCCATTATTCGTCATGGACCTCAAAGAGTCCTCGAAGAGTCTTTGCCACCTCCATCCCAGGCTATGTTGCTCAGACACTTTTTCCCAATTTACTTCCCAGACTTTATTTCCCACGTTCTTGATTCGGGTCCTGCTGTAGAGTAAGAGACATTCCTTCCCCATACTGACTGAGTATCAGCAGGAGGGACAGACAAACTGCCTCCTTGCTTTCCCTTGCCCTTGCGCCACTCTGGCCCCGAGACGCTGCAAACAGGTAGCTAGCACACGGAAAACACAGAAAACTTAGTTCTGCCACATGTAGGCCTGGGCTGTGTGTTTATGAAGATGGCATATAAACATACAGTACAGTAACACAAAGGATCTGTGAGATTTAGACATGAACAGTTGCTCTGCGGGGGTGATGCATGCACAACCTCGGCACGCAGAGGAGTTGTGTGAATGCACGTTCGGGATGAAATTCCAGCCATTAGATGAAGCCATTAAACAACTGTACTGAAGATGAACGGACTGCTATCATTTGAAGGCTTTGTATTTTGTGCAAACGTGGGCAGATTTTCTGGGGAACGCTAGGTCTAGGTCAAATTTAAACTCCCTTCTTCACAGAAAATGCTTCTCTAGCTTTTCTCTGGTAAAAATAAAAAACAACACCCTCTGCCCCCCCGAAGAAAACAGCTGTCAACACTGTCATTTTTTAACATCAAAACCAACCCTTAGCCTTGTTCTTAGAAATGGATGGATAGTTTTGATTGAACATTGCCAAATAATGGGCTACTAAGGCTAATAGTTTTTCACCTAGTATGGAAAGTTGCAGCCCAGCAGGTTTGGCTGACAAATGCATAAGCAACTGAAACAGGGGCTCTGCAATGGGAAGCTCTAGGCAGGTTTAAAAATGAGGAGTTCTACTAACCTCGCTTATTCAAAAAAAAGTCTAACTCTCTCAGAGCACACATTCATTGCCCTGATGAAATAACTCTGTAACTCCTTTTCACCTAACCTAGATGAAATCTTTTCCTTTACCCAGGATTGCCAAACATTAGGACCTGCCTGTGGACTGGCTTATTTACAAATAGTCTGTATTAGATGGTGATATTAGCATGAAGTTTAGGGAAAATACACTGAGGGGCTAGTGTCACTCTCCTGCAGTAGCCAAAGATGTCTGTTCCTTATTGGAGTATCTCCCACTACAGGGGACTTGTGGCATATGTTGCCATGTTTTCACTCATGGAAGCTGACAGCAACTAGAAATAGTTATGAGTTGGGTGGTGCATAGGCAGTGTCTTTCTCTGAGCTTGATGTAAATTTAATCCTCACTTTTCTTACATTGCATATTGCCTGACAATGCCATCACTTTGTAGCTTTGGACAGCACAAGACATACTCTGGAATCAGTTTGGCAGCATCTGTCATTCTAATGACTTACCTCTCCTCTGCGCATATATATTGGGGGAGACTTAGGTGACATAAGTAATACTGAAAATAGTCCTAAAAGTTATGATGTCTCTGAGTGCAGCATAGGAGAGAATTGAAGTAAAAGGGAATCTAATCCCAAAGCTGCATGAATTCTCTGAATTCTATTAAGACTTTTATCACATAATTTGCTCTATGCTGAGAAACTGAAAAGCATCCCAGGAAAAAAAAAAATCACAGTATTTTAACAGATCAAGATAATTAATTGATTCCATGGGCCTAGATATATGCAGAACTCTTTCCTGTCACCTCATGGTAAGCAGTGGCTCGTCTTTTTGCTTCTTTTAGGAGAAGCTGCCAATGTGACATATTAAACTGTTGTAGCTTTGCAGAAAGAAATTCAAGCCTGAAATGTTTGCCTAATATAACGAAGACCTATGAATATGTTGATGGTATTGAATCTTTACAGAATAGATGCTAAAGGGTCAGTTATTTTTGTGGCAAGTCTTGAGCAAGAACCAGTTATAAGCGTAATGACTTAATTTTGCTTACATGCCTGTAACATAGGTGTTTTATGGACAATTTGATAACAAATGCATAGTTCAGTGATGGAGAGGCTTTGAACCGACATGCACACACTAAGGGAGAAAAAAAAGTCCTGATTTTAACTGTCATTGATTAAAATAAATGTTCTTTCACTTCCTTGGTTAGTTAGAAAATACCAAGGCTATCTCTGGAATGAATATGAAATATACAAGGCTTGTTGAGAAAGACAGGTAAGTGAAGGAAAGGAATTTTATCTATCAAGATCCCCTCACATGTTAATTAATAGCCTGTATGTGTATAAGGAAAAGATTCACAATAGTTCAGATGTGATGAGGGAAAGGTGTTTTGAGAATTTACCGATACATTGGTGCCAATACATTATACTTTTTTTTCCCTTTCATTTCTTCACCTGTATACCTTTTGTAAGTATTTGTCTCTATATTGTCTTTTTTGCATGTTACAAATAATACATTTGTTTGCAGTTTACATTAACCTGACTTGAATCTCGAGGTGGCTACCTAGTGGCAAAACATTTCCTTATACCAGAGCGCGGTGAAGCTATAAACTAGGTTACTGAGGCCTAAGTGTTAACAAACACCTTCTGTCCCCAAAGAGGCTGTGTGAGCTGGTTTGTGAGCTGGTGTCTTCAGCTCACTCGGGGATCAGAGAGAATCCCTGAATCCCAGCGTTCCTCTGGAATTTTCATGAGTTTGATGTGTAGAAACTGCCCTCTTACTCAGAAGGGCCCATCCAGTGATGTTGTTTGAAAAAAACAAAGAGATGATGATTTTGTAAATAGGAATGTTTCAAATGCATGAGCTTTGTAGCAGCCATACTGAAGAAAGTAAAAGATGTTTCACTGGACCCTATCAAATCTGAACTGGATCTGAAAATCAAACATGTACATTGCTTAACATTTTAGCACTGGAGGATAGCAACCAATAAAAACTGTCACCGTCTGTATCTCTGATTCATAAAGAGTGTTTAAAGGTTACTCCAAGGCTGGACAGGACATAGTCATTTCCCATTTTATAGCTCATTCTGCTATTACAGTCTAGTGAAGAAACTCTTACAGTTTCAAAAGTAGTAGGTCTGGGAAACTCTGATATTACTTACTCTGGACTTCACAGTTTTTTTAAGGAGACTTTTTTTGTGTGGTGGCAGATGAGGGCACATCTGTGATGCAGCACTATCGTGCTTGCTTCATCCAACCCCCAGTACCTGTATATCAGGCCCTGGGTTTGAACAGGATTCCAACTTCTAAAAACAATTCAGAAACACCAGGTGGAGAACATGTCAAGGCAAAACAGGGAAGACAGAGACGCGCACCAGTATTAAAATGGACAACTATAATAACATAACAGCTCCTAGGGCTGTGACGTGTAGGCAGTGTCTGCCAAATGTGGCATGGGCCAGGAGGTAAACCTCAGAAATGAAGTAACATTAAGGAGGAGGAAGGCAGGAGGCAAAAAGTGTTTCACATGTACTGACTGGGAGATGAGGGAACGAGGCCTCTGTGGTTAACAACTAGATGCAGACTCAGGTTTTGTTCTTCAGCTTGCCACAGATCTCTTGAGCAACCTTGGGAAAATAATTTAATTTCTTATACCTCATTTCCACACTCCTTGCCTGTCATGGCTACTTAAGTTTCAAGCATTTAGGGCTGGGTCTATGTACTTACAGAATGGAGGAGCTTATGACTTTATTGGAACTTACTGATGCCACTATGATATGAATAATGCATTGCAATGATGCACCGTCCTAATGACAGTTTACATAGGTTCCCTTCTTTCTGCAGGGAAGGGTTAATAACCTCTGTGGCAGTGATGGCTCTTTTCAACTACCGTACTTTGCCTAAAGCTGCTCACCCGGTTTATGACAGGAGTGCGGTATCTACCCAGAAGCTTGTAAGGTCAGATGAGTGCTTCCCAAATTAAGTGAGCTGTCAGGTGGAGAGGAGTAAATAACTCACTGGAAACATGTGTGTTTAAATGCAAGGTGTAGTGATGCGATTCTTCATAGGGGAAAATAGAGGACTGATAAATTTCTACCATAGGAGAAGTTTTTTCTTTGGCTACAACTCCCATCAGAATTCAGTGCCTCTTGGGGCTTATGGGGTAGTTGGGGTTTAATGCCTGCCCTTTCCCTGCCTCCCGATCCAGCACGCGCAATGACCGTCTTCACACGTCTTAGCATAGACATTTATTTCCTTTAACCCAAGGAGAAGGTAAGAAAGGATCAGAGATCCTTTTGCTGACCCTTTGACAGGGGGCTGCTGAGCAAGGACGAGGACAGCAGAGCATAACGAAGCAAGCGCTTTAGTGCGTGCCCGACTGAAAAACTGCTGGAATCGCAGCTGAGGCAAAATACTCATGTTGATATTAAAAATAAAAAATAGAAGAGAATGACAGGGAAAGAGGAGGCTAAATAAGGCTTTTTATTTTCAGTGGTACTCTGGGGCAGCACATGGGCCCTGCCGCAGGTGGGCTGTGACAAATTGAGTGCACCTGTATATAGTCAATAAATGCAGAGGAAAGGGAGAAAGAAGGTTGGCTGGGGGTTGGGTGCTGCTATGGTGGCTCCTCTGGTACCTCAGTGTTTTGGCGGGAAGAGCTGTGGCCCCTCCAGGGCGGGCGGTGCTGGGAGGACCCGCGAGTAACCTCAGTGGCGATGGCCCCTGCTGGCGGTCCGGGCAGCCGACAGCCCTGCGCTCAGGCTGTGCTCCGGCGTTTGCTTTCTGGCAGCCTCTTAAGCTCGTCGGCTGGTTGAGTCTGCGGGCGGCCATATGTCCTGGGTGTGTGTCTGACGGTCTCCTCCTGCTGGTGGGTAAGCAAAATGGCTGCCTAGAGTCCCCCTCCTGCGCTGGGGAGGCTTTTGATGTCTGATTGTGTCTGTGCATGAGTGTGAATGTCCTTGTCCTTTCTCATTTAAAAACAAACAAAACACTGCAGTATATTTTGGGTGGTGCACCAGTAGATCAGTGCTGACTCCTGCCTTGGGCTTGGTCCCCTGTGTTTTAGGGTGGAGGTAGGCCACTCAGTAGCACTATGGGCAATGTGTCCCCTCTCCAAGCAGGGCCGGAGTCTGTGGCTGTCGGTGCTGGGAGCAGAGTGAGGGTGACAGCCCTGCAGTCAAGGTGTGTGTCACCTGGAGCTCTGTAGCCCTCTGGAGCTGTCTGTGAGCATGGCTCCAAGGAGCCAGTTCAGTGGTTCCTACTGGCTTTTTCCCAATGTGAGCCACCTCCCTGCTGCTGGGATGAGGTGTGTCCATGGGCTCCTTCTCGGGAGTCCTCCCAGCTTGGGCTCCTGCTCATGATTAGGGGCTGGCCCTGCCAGTGGGGTCTGTGTATTCCCTCTGCCTAGAGCAGCCCCCTGTAAGGAGGTGGGTATCTCATGTCCCAGCCTTTCAGAGGTGTTGGGCAGAGCAGTGTGAGGTGGGATGTGCCCTCCCAGTACCCAGGGTGCAGGTCCTGAGGGCTTTCTGTCCTGCTGGCAGCCTGCTTGGTGTGAGCTCCCCATAAATGGAGTTCAGGTTCAAGTGCTTGACTCTACACAAAGGGGTCTGGGACAGATGAGGGAGACTGATGTGTTCTGTAACTCCAGAGCTGGCTGGTGCCCTGGTGTCCCTCAGCGAGTCGGGCCTGGGCTGCTGCGCCTGTGGCTTGAGCCCCCTGTAAGCAGGAGCAAAGCCTCTTCCTCTGTGGCTGGTTATGCCCTGCCCTGGATGCCCAGACTATTTGCCACAGCGCTGTCAGAAATTTGGCAGCCCTGGCTTCAGTCAAGACTGCTGGCCCCCTCCTGCCTGGTGGGCAAGCAGCTCTGTGGCAGCTGCTGGTGAGTGCAGGAAGTTTGGAAAAACAGGCATACTGGACCACAAAGATACTGACTTAGGCTAGCATATCAGGACTGATTTGCTAATGCAAGTTGATTTTTGCTGTCTGCAAAAAGCACTTCTGGATTCATTGAATTAATCTGTCTGCAGTGTAACTTTTCTGTTCTTAATCAGCATATGTTTTTCACTGCTATCAAAGGACAGTTAGAAGGTAGGTGCCTTCTTTAGGAGCTGAGAGTACAATAGGCTATTAGTTTCCCTTTGAAAAAGGGAACAACTGCAGTTGTACTGTCTGAATCAAAAGTTTCCATGAAAGATAAAAAGCCCAGTCTGCAACTTATAAAGATCATTAGTAAAGTTTTTCTTGATTTCTGCGGGAATAGAAGAGTGTCTGGGGGGATTAGCAGTATTGTAAAGAAGCAGATTGCTCAGTGAGTAAAGAGGAGCCCTGATAGTTATGCTCCTTTGTAAGGCTAGATGAAAAACTTTTTTAACCTTTGCTTGCTAAGTTCAGCCTACTTCTCCTGGGTTGGGGGAAACCTGCCTGATACATTGCACAGGCATAACTTCGGTGGATGCTCTGCAAAGCTCAGTATTGCTCATTAAAATCTGAGCTAGTGACTTTAATATTAATATCATACTCCAGCTGCCTATAGAAATGCAGTTATAAGATACATCTTTATGATAGGCTGGTGTGAGTAACAGTGCAAACAGATCCCCAAGGTTCAATATGTGTGCAGCTAGAGCAAAGCAGTTAGGAAATGAAATGGTTAGTTAAGAAAAATCCCCTATGCCTAATTGCTTCAAACTACATCCTACTGATAGACTGGTCCTGGAGGAAGTTACTTAGCAGGTCTTCTGACAATCTGCTCCGTTTTATTCTTTTTCTATATTCTTCTAGATCAAAGTAACCACTACTATTGCTACTAATTGTCTTCTAAAAACGCTGGCATGTCTGAGGAGCTGCATGTGCGTGAATGAATGGTTTACACCTTCACTGCAGATATTTTTTACATATTACCTGATCAGATTTCACTGTTAGAGACTCAGCTGGACTTACCTGCCTGGAAAAGTAGTGAGTGGGCTGAACTAATGTTGGGAAATATAAGGAACAACCTTTCTTGGCTGGCTTACTTAAAAAAAACCCAAACAGCAACAAGCCCACAACATGGTTAGCAATTCTGTTGTCTGACTTGCCTGAGCTTCTTAAACTGAAGCGGGCAAGAGGTGTCTGCAACAGCAGAGTATCCTGGAACTTCAGGACATGACTAAGATCTTTGATCTTAGATTTATGGGGCAAACCTACTATCTTAACAAGTTGAAAGGGTGACTTTTTAGGGCTAGTGGAGAGTGCAGTCTGTACACTCTACATATACATTCTTTGGGACAGCTAGCAAGAGTACCTGAAAGAGGTGTGACCAGTGTAGTGCAAATCCAAGGTATGATCTTGGTTTTGTGATATAGTCTGAAAAAAGGGCACAGTAGCTCCCTCTCCCTTGGCTCTGCTGATGCGGCAACATGTGGGGTAGAAACCAGACTGCCTCTGTTAGCTGCACACAGCAGTTTTTGTCAGGAAAGTTTTTCATGGAAGTGATCTGCTGATTTCCAGTGGCTAAAAAGCATTAGCACTGTCACTGCAGTGGGTACAGGCCGGGAAGTTCACTGCATCACGTAGATAAACATCAGAGATATGTCCTTGCCTTGGGCTTAGCTGAATGCTTAGTTCATGGCAAAAGTAACTTGGAATTCAGGAGAACTTGGGTTTGGAGGGAATTGGCAGGGTATTGCAAGTAGTCATCTTTGCAGGGGGTGCAACCTGCATAATCAACACGGGTGGGTGACAGACTGCAGCGAAGTGCTTTCCTGGTGTGCTATGGCTGGGAGGGCTGCGGGGTCTAGGTGCCTTAGGGGAGAAGACTCTAGGTCTGACACTTGAACTTGCAAGAAGGTGTGACTAGAAGATTGGAAAAGCTCTGCATGGTTTAATACATTTCCTTCATGAAACAACCAAAGGCAACCTGAACTAGGAAAATATTCAATATCAGTTTCAGCCTCTCTTGAAAGGCATTGTGTGGCTTTCCCCCCCCCCCGTTCCCCTGTCACTGACAGGAGAAACATATATAATGCTTTGCAAAAAAGGAAAGCATATGCATATTTCCCCAGACGTGGTTAAATTAAGTGTTGTAAGGAATACTGAACTATGGAGGGGCTAGATGATAGCACTGTTCCTAACAAACTCTTCCCCTGAAGGCATAAGATAGGGCAACCGTGACTGCTGTAACTGTAGGTAAAGTCACTTTGTGTCATCAGAATATGCTTTGTAGGCTCTCGCTGTGTTTGGACAAAATCTTGACCTTTGGGAGCATTTTTAAAAAGCTTCAGTTCCAGCATTTGCTATTTCTACCATTTGCCAAGAGGATTAATGACATGGGTGTTCCTGTCGTGAGTAATCCTTAAGCCAGTCGTGCGCTGTGGGAACAGTAAAATACTTGGTGAATGTTCCAAAGTGCATTGGCTCTGCTCAGGGTTGCGCCATTCACCCTAAGTGGGGAAGAGCCTGGAAAAGGTGTTGCAAGCTGCAACTGATAGGTCATCTAGACATTTGCTACACAAGGATGGATCAAGGTCATGGTAATTCTTCACATACTCATCTCAAAACAACAGGTTACTTAAATCAGTCAATGTTTGTTCTTTTGTGATTGCGATGGGAAAGCATACACACATCTATAAAAATGACCTCCTAACAGTGACGTTAGGCTTTCTGAGGTGTGTTTGTCTATTGGAGGCCATGGGAGTAATTTGCTTCTACTGTGGTTAAGCACAAGCGGAAGCTAGTCAGGTAGTAATGAGTGCTTTCAGGTGACTTATTAAAGAGTTAGTATCAATTATTTATTGCAAGTGATGGATTGGTAATCTAAAAAGATGTCATGATAATGGACATCTCATGACATTCTTTATTAATGGAAGTGGGGAAAAAGCATAACTAGTTTTTATTGCTTCAGTTTACTGTGGTCTCACCAAGTGGTTGTAAACACATCTTTGTAGGATATTTCATTATTTGAACTGGAAATAGACTGGACACCGTTACCTGTAAAATCATCATTATTGGCTACTTGTAATTGTCTTCATTATACCTAGGGAATCAAGTGTTATCTGTAGACTGCACTTCAGGCACAAAGTCTCATGGTACTAGTTCTAGAATAAACACAAGTGCCTTATTGATTATATCATTACCAGGATTAGCGAACTTTAGGGTGTTTAACTTGTTACAGCCATATGGAGAATGAATTCTGAGCCTAACTGCTAAGACCAAAGTTGTATTAATGGTCCAACCCAGCAGCATAAAGCTTTATGTAGAACTTCTGAATGTTAAAATTTAATCAAAATCTTAGTGTCTTGCTAATTGCATAATCTTGCTGATTTTATCAGCATTAAACTGAATACATAGGAAAACTCCATCATTGGTAACCATGGATATTAATCTAGAAGAAGCAGTAAGAATAAGTACACATGTCTTTCAGACAGTAGCAAACCTTTTCAGATTCTTAATTGGCATAAATCAATGAAGATCACTTTGGGTTGGATATGTTTCCTATTTAAAAGGAACAAACTTCAAGAGGCAGAATTGCTAAGGACTAGAGAAACAAAAGGTAAGATTTAACTGCAGTAGAGTCAGTGTAACTGTTAAGGGCTCTGGTTACCTTAGAGGAATTGATAAGATACCAACTAGGTAATAGTTAAAGTTAAATGTAAATTAAAGAGAAACATTAGCAGCTTAATTAAGCACAAGATACTGATTTTTACAAATGCTTTAGTTTTCACTTTATTCTATGTTTTGGCTTTGAACCAGAGCAAGTTAGCACTGGCCCATCAAGCTGCAGGAGAAATTTAATCAGCACCACTTTCCAACTATTATGCAAACAAATTGGCAAGGTAAAATGACAAATAAGGTTCCATGAAGCTTGTGCAATTGGTAGTCCCTGGAGCAATCTGCATAACTGCTCAGTTTCATGTCCCGTGGTGAAGGACACCAAGCTTTTGCCATTTTTTGATTGAATGGGCTTTTAACAGTCCAAAATTAAACTTTCAAAAGAGGTGTAAACACATCTGGAAGTGATCCTTACACATGATGGGAGTGTTTGAACTGATGTGTGGACTGGATTTGTCTCTGCAGGACAACTCTTCCTGGATGGCCGTGTTTATTTCAGGAGAGTATTCATTATGTCTCGAAAGCATGTGGGGTAGGGTGAGACGGGGGACTCGCTTTTGGGGACACGCAGATGGTTGTGCGTGCTGGATGCTCCTCTGAGGAGGGCTCTAAAAATGCTAGAGCAAATGAACTTACTAATAGGTGGGAAGGTAGAGCTGTAAACAAAAGCACTAGATGATCTTGGGTAACATCTGGACAATGTAATTATTGGGAGAGAGGAGGAATTTGCAGGCAAAAGGAGAGTGAAGTTCTAGCTATACTCAGTGACTTCTCCTGTGGTCTGTTGCTGGTTCAGCTGGGAGAGTCTGGTGGAAATTTCTGTGTATGTAGACCTGTGAATGCTATAGGTGGACCTGGAACACTCTTCTTCCCTGCCCACTCTGCCACAGAAGCAGGTGGGAGCTGGAAGTGAAATAATGGGAACTTTCTTAATTCAGCTTTGCAGTATTGCAGTTGCTGCTTTCTAATCATTTAAGAAGGAACCTTGATTTTTCTTATAGGAATCTAGAGTAAATGAAAATCAAACCCATCAGTATTGAGTGGAAAGCTGTAATATCAATTTCAACAAATTAATTTGAAGCAGTATTTTGAAGTAATAGAATTAGTTGGATGATGGTTTAGTCACTTAAAAAGAGCTTAGCCCAGACATTATAGAAATGGGAGTGTGGATTTGTTGTCTCTGTTCCTGTGCTACTACTAATTCACTATATGATCTAAGAGTTCCTCTTACGTGTCAGCTTTTCCTGTCTGTAAAACTGTGAATAACCACATTACAGGGTGTTGTGCAAATGTTAATTAATGTTCATTAGATTGTTTTACTTCTTGGTAACATAGCAACATAAAGTTATTACATGGAAAAATGATAGTACGTGGCCCAATACTAGCAATGTGCAAAAATGAATTAATATACCTGTTAAAGTTGGTAAAGCATAGATCCAATTAAATCAACCTTAAACATTGCGTAAAGTAGACTTAAAGGAATTCTGGTATTTCCTGCAGGCTATTCTCAAATCATTAATATGCACGCTGAAGATGTAAAATTTCAGATTTAAATTGTAACTTTAATTCCAAGTCTTTAATAATTGGCTTTGGGAGCTTAATGGGAAAGATATGGGATACATAGGGTCAAGTTTATAATTCTTCTGGGGAGAATTATAAAAACCTAAATAAAAATAACAATTGATGGTTTGTAGAAAAGAGTTTCTGAATATGGAGTTTTAGGATTTTTTAATAAGCAGTTCAGTTGACCAAAACTATCCTTTGTAGTGCTCTGATAAGATGCTTCCTCTGCGATGATACCATTCTACAACTTTGTACGGGTATAGCTTTGAAGTAACTGCTGTAGTTGGCTTATGTGCATCAGCAACATCTTGAGTGTAACACTATGAATAAATACATAGAAACATTTTCATTCTCTGTTATTTTGCTGTTCTTTTTGGCAACTTTTGTGCCCTATTATTTTTTCTTGCAAGGTTTTCTTTGGCAAAATGTCAATATTTTTGTATGTGCTCTTTCATCTGTAAAGTGTAATTTTTGGTCTATACCTGATAGGTAAATTGTGTTCCAGTCAGATGGTTTTAAGTTTACTGTTCATATTCTATTAATTTCAGAGCCACACTAGGAGGATAAAACGGGTTTATGTTGTGAATGGGATAGCTGCTTTGGTTTGCCAATTTATAAACAGTTCCTGGGTAATTATAAACACTTGTATAAACTTTCCAGAATGACATCATTGACAGTGTAGCATTGAGTCATTTAAGGCATCCTATAAAATGAATGAGTCAGAGCAGAAATCTTATTTGCTTTGTTTCTGGTATACTTTTTGAAGGATCAGTCTGTGGCACGTGTAGTATCCCATGTTTGACTTCACAGTTCCTCTGCCATATCTGTTTCCCAGCTAGGTTTTGTCATTGTGGGATTGCATAATTTACTTTGGAAGAGGAATGTGGTATTTCCAAATGTTAATTTCTCCTTGCATCTCCAGTTAGGCTCTGGACCATTTCTCACTCCATTCCAGTGGATGGTGAGGTGACCTGCTTTCAGTCCCCTGCTTTCCAGCAGCAACGTAGCTAGCTTGGTTCATTGAGACTCTAGCTCTCCGTCAATATTGGACTTGGGCCCTCCTGGCAATCCACATACTTCATGCACAGTCATTACAACAAAGTGTAGTTGCTTGTGGTGGGTTTGCCATGAGTCAAGCATAGCTTTAATTTCAGGATTCAGTCAATACTAATATTTGCTTGACTAGTAAATAGCTGGGCATTCTTTAATGTGCCTGAAGATTTTGGGTACAAAGTACTACTAATCAAGGAATGGGGCAGGTCCCGCCCCCTTGCTCTATCCTATTGTTCTGGTATCACTTAGATGGTTTAAACAAGGTCAGTGCCTTTCTATAGGTGCTGCTTTCTTCTTCAACAGGATGGGGCCCTTGTGTGAAGGAGCTGGAAATAGGTGTGGCAGACTAAATGATGCCCAAGTAGAGAGAGACAGAAGGCAGGTGTTCAAGAATTCTAGCAAGAAGAGATTGCTATGCTCTTTGGACTTCCACTGCGCTGGTTTAACTGATGCATCATGTGATATGGGATGGGACAAAACAGGGAGCTGTAACTGGCAAAGAAGTTCTTTACTAGAAGAAATTGTCTAGGGCTAGAGAAATCACAGCTAGGTCTAAATTGCTCCTCTCCAAGAATTGCATGCATATTGGAAAAGTTACTGAGGCTGGGCAAAGCAGGTATGGATGCTTCATTTCAGAGTCTCCTGTCTAGCGGAGCAGGGACCTCAGACACGGAGTTCATGAAGCCAAAGCTGTGTGAAAAGGAAGAAGCTTATTTAGGGTCTGCTGCTGTTTTATGCCTGAAAAGCTTGCTGTCATCAAGCTGTTTACTGCCAACAAATAGAGAAATAGTTTACTATGCTGGACTGCAGGCTTTTTTTTTTTAGGCTACTAAGAGGGTCTAGGGTGGCAAGGAAACAAAAGTTAACCATTGTTTGCTTGGCAGAGACCATCTGACTTCCTCAGGTGAGAAAGGACAGCAGATGCCTATTTTCTATCTCTCAAGGGGGGAAAACAAGGTACTATACTGTCTCTATCGCTGTTCCTGCTTCTGTCTTTGTCTCTGGAGCTCTTCACCTTGGTTCTGGTCCTGACTTGTTGGGAATGTAGTTCTGATACTTTTGTTAAAGGATGCCAGGTAAGAGGTACCACCCAAGGTGAAACATGCCAGTTGCCAAATGAGCTACAACAACTACTGGAGGTGGTGACTGAATTGCAAAAGTGGGAGTACATGGTTTTCATCTGCAGGACACTCAGCTGGAGGAAGCCAGTTGGCTTGATCCTGGAATGCACCAACACTGCTGCAAGGAGGAGAACCCACTGCTCCACACCAAGGAGCCAGACACTGACCATACCACTTGGCAGATGGTGGTCTTTTCTGCAACCAAGTCTCCTCTCCATTGAGGTCAGAAATAAGAAGGGAGATGCAGAGGAGCACTACATAGCCAAGGATGGAGGTCCACTGCCTTCACCCTCAAGGAAGCCAAGGGGGGTAATGATTCAGACTTTGCCCTAATGGGGCCTGGGATGTTATTCTGCTAGATGGACATAACTGTGGATTCTTCACCCTGATGATTGTGTTCTCAGCCAGTTTCCTGGGTTCCTAAGCTGCTTAGGAACAGGCTCAGAAAATTAGGGTGGAAGTGTTCAGGTAAATCTTCCAAGCTGAGCATAGAAGTCTTGATGGGGAATGCTTAGCTGTGTCAGAGAAGCTGACTGGGGGTATAACTTGTTGAGTTATGGGGAAAAGTACTGTGAAGGTGGCAACAGAAAGACTTTAACTGTTTGGGGAGAAAAGCACAGATACAAAGGAGGGTTTAAACCAGTTTTTCTGGATGCTGAAGATGAATAACCACAGGAGGAAAACAGTAAATTAATCAGAAGATGGGAAATGGGGAAGTGGTGAATAGATTAACATGGTACAGGTCTATGTTGCACTAAATGGAAGAGGCTGGTTATGCTTTCTTGGAATTAGGAAGTTATTGGGACTGAAGTTACCAGCTGGAGGAAAAAAGTGCAGAGTCCATCAAAATTCTGCATGTGTTAGGAGCACTTTTTTGTTCCAAAAGAGGGTGAAACTTATGGAATATGTACTTAGGTTTTATTTCTTCCATGGAGGAGGAACCAGCTGACGATAAAAGAACGGAAAGTAATTCTAATGAAACATTCACTGAAGGGAGCTCAGTGTCATAGGAACAGGAGGGAGAGAAAACAGCAGAATCAGATGTCTGGGTAAGATACTAAATGTATATATCTGATTAGCCAGATGTTGATACTCAAGTTTCTAAGTACATGTTATTTAAATGTGTTGATCAAAGACCTGCTTCTGCAGTCATCTTGTTTTTAGAACAATGTATACTTTCTGTCTGGCCAGAACAGACCTGAATGCCTGAGTTACACTTGCTCGCAATGTGTTTTTAGCTTATCTGGGCAGGTTCTAGCTTCTTTTAAACTGCCTTAAGGATCCCTGACAGTTTTCAAAAGGGGAAAGAAATTTCTGTTGAAGTGTGAATAATGAGATGCACCAGCAAAAAAAAAAAAGCCCCACCACACCTTAGTGAGCACAAGTTTTGAAAAAGCCAGATAGAAGACATTGCTTTTTTTTAGCATGGTCCTTATGAAACACAGCCCAGGAGAAGGAAATAAAATGAAACACATTCAAGCAATATATTAGGAAAGCTGTATGAAGGGAGCAGTAAGCCAGCCTTGTGTCAGTAAGTTGCAGAGCAGAAGTAGACAACTGAGTAGGAGTCAAATGTAAGGAAGGGAAATATGTCATCACCTTTCCAGACAAACAACCTGGATCAGAAAGGTAATCAACCCTCTCCTGACAGCATGCTTGGAACTTGAAGCAGCAGTGATCTGCTGAGGAGTGTGATTCTGCAGGCTAGCAAGTAGCAGACATGGTCTGGAGAGACTGAACCACGTGGCATGTGTCCTGAATCAACCTGGATTTTCAGGAATTCATGATAATCAGTGGAGATCCACAAGATTTAGGGATAGATATTGTAGTGGGATCCATTCAAGAAACTTCTCTAGGGGAATCACTGTCAAAGCATATTTATGATTATTCTGTTTGGAAACTTTGAAGGAACTTTTGAAGACACAGTTGTGGATGAATCAAAGATAAAGTAGATTCTGAGTAAAAACTCTCAGCTGAAAGGGCTAAGGGTCGTGGTCTTAAGGCAGTGATTATGGAGGAGTAAGACTAAAAGCTGAAGGAAATGAGGAATGACAAGAAGAAAACATTAAGATCCATCTGTTCCAGCCTTTTCTTTTTTGCACCTGGAAGTTCTGTGGAGCTGGATGGGAAACTCCAAATATCTAGTCATAATCATAGATGAGATCTTGGACTGTGACCCCTGCTGGACTTCGTATGTGGATGTATTTGTAAAGACAATCCTCTGTTGAACTTGAGTCCATTCAACTCTGAGTGCAAGACTGCCTGGCTCCAAGAGCCCTGCAAGATCAGTTTCCTTCTTGTGGAACTGCTTGGCCCAGGCTGAATGCCATGCTACCTGAGAGCTGGCAGAAGACTCTTAAAATACAAAATGACATCAGTGTTCTCTGACATCTCAGTGGAAAAAAGTTCTAGACCTCTTTTTACATCACAACTCACTTGGTACCTCTTCATCAGAGCATTGTCATATTTTCTGAGAATGTTGCCTGCTTGTGCTTTTCCAAGTGTGGGTTTTGCCCTATTAAAGACGGTGTCATCTGGAGTGACTTCTTCCCCTTGAGGAAAGGGAGTTCTGTAACTTGGCAACCAGCTTTTCGTTCTGATGACTCTCACTCTTGTAACTCAAAGATGCTTATTTAAAATAGTGTGTGAGAAGTGGGATAAACAGATCGGCAGTTTAATAATTCTGGAGTGTGCAGTGATCTTAAGACATCCTTGGAAAGGCTAGAATAAAAAATGCTGAACTTGGTCTTGATTTTTTTCATTGGGCGTCAGTGAAGAGGGTTATAAAGTCTCACCAAGCAATAGTGACAAGAGTTTGCCTTCTCCAGGCAAGAAAATGAATACTATCAATTCTATGATGATATTTAAATGATTGAATAGTATACATAACTGTAATTAGTCAGTCACAATTGTTTGGAAACTTTTTGCATTGTGAAGAACACTTGCAGAAGTTTGCATTATCAATACATCAAGAATGATTTGCTGGAATGATTTGTGAAGGCTTTTTATTTTTAAAAAACCTATGGCACAACTGTCATCTTCTTGCCAGAACATAAATTGAAAGGGGAAAAAAAGGAAAAAAAAAGTTACATGGAGTATTTATCCTGGTTTATCTTGATTGCCAGATTTCGGATCCCTTTCAGCTTTTACAATGGAATAAATAGAATAAACAACTATTTTTGTGTTGGTTTTTTTTTGTTGAAGTTCAACATTAGTAATACTGCATGACAGAATCTCAATGAGTATTTTTAAAAATGTTTTTCTTTTCTTCCAGCATAGGAGTTGCATATTTTAAATCAAATTTAGCTTATGCTATGTCTGTTTTTCCTGATGTTTTCTATCTTATGTATAAAAACTAGAAGAGGGCAATCAGCTTGCTGAGGTGTATTCTGGGTGTCCCAATGTAATACGTCTCAATTACATAAATGGATTTTGTAATCTTTTGCCCTGCTGCTTGCACAATGTGGATTAAGTTAATTATTTATAGTTTGTCAGGGCAGCTGTTGAAGTGTCCTATGCAATGCAGGAGAAGTTGAATCTGATAGGAAGCCATCCTACTGTGCCTTGTGAGTCTGGGTAGGGCCAGGAGACTTTTTAACTGATAGATGAAATTTAGAGCTCTTTTTTCCAGGGAAACAACTGTATCATGTTTGTCCACTCAATTTTCCTGTGCTTGTAATTTTTTAAAAATTGCTTTAAAAGTGTCTCTCTTCTTCCCTTTCTCTAGCTATTGGCTTTTGGTGGTTATGTTACCTACAGGTCTGTCTTCTGGCCCTTCTAGAAATAGCGGGTACACCCGGGCTGTTAAGAGACCATCTCCAGTTGTAAAGGACAGCCACTAGATGGCATGCCACAGGCTGAGAGCAGCGCAGGGAGATCCACTAAGGCTCAATATAGTGTGTATATACTTGCTCACCGTTATCATTTATATAAGCTGGGGATGGCTGATTTTTCCAGGTCCTCTTTCTTCTTTTAATGTCTGCTTGTGAGAGGGCTTGCTGCATTTAAGCTGGTCTCCACAAAGTCTTGAGATGGAGGTGCTGCCATCAGTGGACGGTAAACCATATCCCACAGCAGGAGTCTTGCTGCGGGCTGTGGCGTGATCAAAGCAGGGCAGGCAAGAGAGTTACCCTGCTGGCCATCCCTGCCTGCCTTTGCTGGGCACAGGGCCCAGGCACTTTCTACCAGGCCCTTGACCTTCCCTGCAGTCCCGCCGCTGACCTCTCCAGCTGACCAGCTCTGGGATCCGCTCCCTCTTCTCGCCCAATAGGGGCCTGCTTTTTGCTAAGTCGCTGCTGAGTCAGGCTTTCACAGATCAGCAGACCCTGACCATGAAAGTTCTTAATTTTTTTTTTTCCTTTAGTTTATCCTGAACATTGTGTCACCTTTCTGCATCCAAACTTCCTCTGACGTCAGTATAGGTAAGGGATCAGGGACAGTTATGTTTTTTCTTACAAGAAATGCTGACGTGAACACTGGTCAGGTTAGGAGACCTGAGAAAATTGAAGCGTGGGAAAAATATCTCGTAAAATCAGAGATGTCATCAACGGTGCCCCAAAACTGGTGGGTACTCAATTTTATCTATATGGTTTTTTTATTAGTGGTTTTAATGTAAAAAACATTTCTTGTGCTAAAGAGATTTTCCTGAGATACAAGGAAGAGATGTGAATAACTGTATATTAAACCATTCAGTTTATATCTTGGGATACTGCAACATTACTTGAGTGGCTGTACTCACTACAAATCTTCATGCAAATAAGATATAATGGACACTTAGGAGTTGTGATAACAGAATATGCCTTGAACTTTCTAAACTCTTCTCTCTTGGAAATTCACTGGATTATGCATTGTGGAATAAGCTACTCTATAGTTGTTTCTTATTCCAGAAAACAAAACAAAGCCCTTCCAGGAAAATGGGTAGTACTTTGTTGTTCTTCAAGCTTATGTTGCTTTCATGCCTTTCAGGTCAGTGTGGGAAAAGTGTCTAGTGTGTTTACTTCTGTTTTAATTGATCTTTCTTTGACTTTGCATCCTTTTGCTGGGGCATCAGTGCCCCAGGGAACTGTAAACAAAGTAAAGATACGTACATGTTATGTTTCAGTCAACAGGGTATAGGTTCTGGGTTCAGATTCTGGTCTCAGTGAAAACAGTGGGTGGCTTCTCACTAGGTGGAATTGTTCAGAAAGCGTTTGATGTTTATTTAACTTCTCTCCCACTGGGTGTAGTGAGAAAGGAGCTCAGCACTGAGTACTCCTGAAAACTTCACGCTTGGTGTCATCACTGTTTGTCCTGCTATTTTGTCAGGTTGTCTAACTTTTCTGTACTGCAATAACTTCTGTAAGATGAGAAACTCAAACTAGCTTTTTTTATCCATCATTTAGATTTTTTTATCATTTAGAAATGAGAAGTGTGATGTGTAAAAAGGATGGTTTTCTAAGAATGTTCCTTTTAAAAGGATGGTTTTGTGCACTTTAAATAATCTAAAAGGTAGATATAAAATAACTGAATATCTTTTTTTGTCTAAATATTGGTTCTAGTCATAGAAAAGTGGAGACTACTCAATGCATGACTCCAATAGATGGATCAAAGTCGGGGTTTGATGGCCACCTTCGTTAAGGTCTGCATCTCATAAAGGAAGAGGCAAGTATAAGAAATGGACCCTGCCTTCAAAGAATAAAATGTAGCTTCCAGAACAGAGTTTAGTAAAAGCCTGTCTACCATCACTTTTTTGCTGTTAATGAAGTACTAATCATCATATATCTAATTGGCTGCCACTCCTTGATCTTACGGGTGTTCTGTCAGATTGTGGTTCTTCCCCTAGTCTGTAGCTGCTTTGTCTAAAATGGAAGTGGTGGAGCAGAGACTGACTCTGTGCTCTGAACTAGCAAAGAGACTAACAGACTGGAGCCTTGTTCTTGATGTTTGTTCACTGTCACGATAAAAGTGGCTGACAATAATAAACTTCCAGACTAGGGGGATTAAATGTAAAAAGTAAGATCTATGAACACATGCAAATATTAGCTGACCTAGTGCAACAGATAAATTCAGTAAAATAAAGATCAGATAAAAAAATTGCTTCTGCCATGCACAGCTGTGATACGGGATGATGTGGTGATGGAAAAAAGAGGTTAATTCAGATGACCATTGAAGTTCCTTAGGATCTGGGTGTTTGATATCAATGGCTTGGTGTCAATCATGTTATAATCCTGTCAGTTCTTCTTGTGTTATTTCAGCTGTCAGTGCAGGTTACTGTTTGTATTTTTGTGCTTAATATTCTGTAAGACATGGAATATGCAGCAGGCTGCATGTTACAGGCTCCACGCTAGTCCCTCCTAAAAGCTATTATCTGCTGCAGTAATCACCGTCATAAAAATAATAAACAAACTAGGTCTTTCCTCTGGGCTCTCTTAGCCTATTTTTTTTGTTCAGAGGCTTTTGTTTTAGATTGCAAGCTTTGTGGCACAGAAACTGAAACTTCTCCCTCTTACTGGAAATATTCTAATTGTGGTAATAAACCCAATAAAGTTATAGGACCACTGCTGCAACTCCGCTGGGACAGAAATGTCAAAGCTTTTATGTATGGAATCCAATTTAGGATTGGAACCATCGTAGTCTTCAAGGGAGATGGATTTGAAATTCTGGATTCAACTCCACTGTGTTTTTATTTATATAGAATAGCTTATACTTTGTTCAAGGGAATAAAAGCTTTTTGTGTCATCTTTATTAAAGTGAGTAATGTTGACTACTCTGACCACTTAAACTTGATGCTTTGTTTAGATCTAATTTATCTCCTGGAAGGATCACTGAAAAATCATTGCAAAGAAACTGTGGGTTTACTCAGCAGAAACCAGACAGAGGTGTGATTGGACATTCCTGTATTGCTAGTAATAGAGATAACAGAGAGCAGAAAACAACTAGCAGTCTTATCAATTTCTACAGTCCCAACCTCGTTAACCATTAGGGCACACTTACTTTGTCCTGGGAAAAGCAGCTTTGAGGATTCCTATATACACACATCTTTATACCTTATTTTACTGTTTCATCATTTTTCTCAAGTATTCTTCTAAGCTGTTTGCTTAAAGCCCATCTTATCTTAATTTAACAAGGTTGCTAATCATGTTTACATCAAGATACATCAGCAGCATTCTCCTGAAAATACAGGTATATCTGTACTCTAATTAGGTGTCTGCATTAGTCATGCTGATATTTTATTGCAACAGCCCTGTAGTTCATTTGTTGGTAAATATCTCAACCTCATTTTGCCTGCTTGAATTCTGCAAAGTTACCTCCTGCCAACCTATGAAAACTATCAGCTCTATCTTTTGTATTCAGATATAAAATAATACAGGATACAGAATAATAGTGGGGGGAAATGAGTTTTATTAAAAAAGGAAGCCACTCCAATTCAAAAGAGAGATGAAAACTTTTTGTTGTATTTGTCATCAGGTGGTACAAAGGGCAATCATACAAAATGATCAGAAATACTTGGGATCTGTAAGTTCATCATGCAAATGTAGGAAGAAGTGTAAAGGAAGGAATATGTTAATCTCTCTTTTAACTGGTTTCGAAGTGAATTCTTGAAAAGTGGAGGTAGCTTATTCTTCATGAATTGTAAAGCTTCAGGAGTGATGGAGGTGTAAGATTTCTGTTCAGTGCATTTAAATCTCCATCCTTGGGCGTAAAGTCTATCACTGAAAGCAGCGAATCTGACTCTGAGGTACTTACGTTTGAAAATAATCCAGGTAATTAAGAGTATCTCTTCTGAGTAGTCAGGGATTCATAGACATGTTTAAGATGTGCATCATTCCAGGCTTTCTATGTACAGTCAGCTTTCTTCTCTGTCCAATCTTAATAAAATAACTTTAGGAATATGAAGACTTTTTTATTTTAGGTTGAGACTGTACGATATCAGGAACATGACTTAAGAAAATCTGTCTTTTGGAACTTGAATAGGATTGGAGGGGAAACACAGGACTTGAAGTAATTTAAGTTTCAACTTCTGTAATATATGCGTAACAGTTTGTAGGCTGTTCAAGGTTCATTTTGAAAGCAGTTAATCTTTCTTTCATGCACTGCTTCTCTTGGAAGGGTGTTCTTCAGTGTTACTGCTATAATGTTTATAGCTTTTCTAATTTTCACTTTAAATGATTCATGCTGAGTTTATAGTAATTGCCCTTGAGCCAGCACTGTCCGTGATTTTCCAGTGCAGCTTTTTTTTCCTGCTGATGTTTGTCTGTTACTATTACTTAGTGGCAAATTATTTAGAATGAGTTTGTTTTGAAGAGAAATCAAGACAGTCTGGGGGATACAAGCTGGCCATGGTGGCTGTAATTTGAGACAACTAGCCAGTTCCAACGATGATGATGGCATCTGCTCTCCTGCATTATACTGATAACAAAGCTCTTCAGAAAATCTCTGGGGGACTGACTTGCCATACTTGTCCAGTTTAGATAAGTCTACTTTTGACAACTGTCAGCCCTCTTAATGGTAGAGACTAGTTGGGAGCTAGGAGGAAATCGTAGCACAAGGTACTAAGATGTACAAGTCTCTGTTTAGGCAGGGTCTGTGAAGAGAGGTGGTCTTTTTCTTAGACAAACTTAAGTGGTTGGAGAATGCTCACAAGCTTTTGGCATACAAATCCTTCCTAGACAGAACAGTCAAATGTTAGGTTGATTCAGGAAGCCTTTTTTGTTAGCAGAAGCAGCTGTGGAGAATTTCTTGTCTTTTGAACAAACTGCCCACCAAAATACTGCATTCTAAAGTGAGAAAGTGATTAGCAGTGAGATACACAGGGCAGCCAGAGGACTTGTGCAGATGCCCAGACAGGTTTAGGACAGTACATTAAATATAAATTTACATCATATAGCTGGTGTCAGATTTTTGACAAGGAGCCATATGCTAGACTGTATCTGGTGTCTAGACAAGGGAAAACTAGATTTAACATATCCTGAGGAAAATTTATCCATACCTTCACTGGGGAAGAAGAAAACAAGTGAGGCAGACCTCTGTGTAGAGACTGTCTCCTGTGAAGAAAAGCACTGGAAAATTAGCCATTAGGTATGGGAACGAGCTTTTACTTATTTAGACTAGTCCAGAAGCTCCTACTTGCCTGCTTACAGATCTTGGCATATCAGGGTATTATTTGATGCCAGAGAGGAGGTGCTTTAGTAGCTGTTTAGAAGAATGAAGAGCTCTACATGGTTGTGGCAGCTGCCCCCCACCCTGACTTTCCTCCTTGAAATACCCGCTGAAGACAATGCTTCCACCTGCAACAAAGCAGCCAGTCTCTGCAAGGGGACCCTGCTTTCTTCTGGTGCATCCTGGGACAGAGTTATAATGGCTAAATACAAAAGATACTCCTAGATTATCAGCAGATGAAGAGAAAGAAAGGCCAGGAAGAAAGATTAAAATACCTTACTGATTTTATTGAGTTAGATTATCAGGACAGGTATCTGAAGTTTCTCTCTCCTGATACCCTGGAAGCAAGTAAAATATAACGGATAGGTGTCAAGTTAGCTGCTGCTGGAGACAATGCTGATGAAGACAAGGAACACATATTAAAGAGCCTGCTTGAAAAGAAGTTGCTTTTCAGGTCGGATATCTGAAACATCCTTTGTTTGGTCCACTGGAACTAGATTGTGGGGAAAAAAAACAACTGCAAATGAATTGAAACAGAAGTCTTGCTTTGCTAATTGTTCTGAAGATTAGGGACAACCAGTACTTCTCAACAGAAGGCAGAATTAACTAACTTTCTTCATTTCTTCT